>NC_090870.1:56182301-56192301 GCF_036669935.1 Montipora foliosa
GGGGGAAGCAGTGTGGACGATGGTGAATCTGAGTATCCAATGAAAGAACGAATTGCATACTCTGTTGGAATCCTTTTGTGTGCATTTTTTCTTCTGTAAGTGCTAAATTATGTCTGTATTAAATTCATTGATGGACTTAAGTTTTAGTGCTAGCCACTTTTGTGTGTCAATTTAGGAAGGAGAGGGGAGGGTTCAGGAGTCAGTGGAACTTAACATGCTACTTCTGCATCCACGCAAAATAAAGCAACTGTCCCCTTTCACCCATTAATTAAACTCGATCCTAGGAGTGAGACTTAATACAGGGGCTGGACAATTAATCTGCGAGCCAGCGAGCCATGCGAGCTATGCAAATTTCGCATTTAATTCTAAGCACCCATTTCAAATAGCGCTGGTAAACAGTTATTAGGTCTATTGTAATCATGCACCCATATTAAAACAGTTAGCATTCAATATTAAACTGTGTGACTCGCATGGCTTACCATGTTCACTCGCGTGACTCACAGCCATGGCTCGCATGACTTGCAGTAATGCTTTGCATGGCTCACAACCATGGCTCGCACATTATCCTTACTCCTTAATACACCTTGTTCCAAAATTAAAATGGCCGGCATTTTAGTATTCTTTTGTTTCCATGCAAATTGGCCCTTATAGCCTTGCTTTCAAACGTAAAATTAAAAAAAAATTTAACCTTGGACGAGGCCATAACGGCCAATTTGCATGGAAACAAAAGAATACTAAAATGGCGGTCATTTTGGAATAATATGTATAGATTGTGCGACAGTTTACTTGTCAATGGGTAAGACTTAAGTTATATATAATTGTTTAAGCGTTGCCAGTTTGACACTTTTAATTGACTTGTTAAATTTAATTGACTTCTTAAATACAATTGCAATAAAACAATAATAATAATAATAATAATAATAATAATAATAATAAATGATAATAATAAACAATAAATAATACTAAATAATAATAATAAATAATAAATAAATAATAATAAATAATAAATAATAATAATAATAATAATAATAATATAATTATTATTTATTATTATTGCTCATTTCTCAGGCTTGCAGCTGGATTCATTTTTACCTCAAGTGTTAAGATGAGTGACAGCATTCCTCATACAAGAGTTATTTGGAAAGAATCATTTAGTGATATTCAGATTTTCAAAGAAAACTTTTTTCAGGTAATTTGCAAAAATTTTGTTCTACTATGATCAAAAAATTCACTTCACTTTTTCCTTCAGGCTTTGAGGCGTGTTTGCTTGAAACCTGACTGGCCAAACCAAATTTTGAGCTCCGAATTATATCCAAAGGCCGTTTGCTTTGATTGCAAGTTTTGGATTTCATGGTCCACCATTACCCATGTTCAAGACTGACTGATTGGACCTCAGAGGGTTGGATCAAGGATAAGATGACGTCAAAGACTCACTAGCATAAAATTGCAGGTGTAAATGCAGCTTATTGTGCATGCAAAACATGAGTTTAAAAGTCTGATAGCTCCTCGAAACACTCATGTTGCATATTAATTTAGGTGCGTGCACAAGCATTGCATTTTTAAACTAGTAAGTCTTTGACGTCATCTTATCCTCGATCCAACTCTCTCAAGACTTTTAAAGTTAGTAATGGCGAACCATTAAATAGGAAAATTCCAGTCAAAATAAACAGATGTCTCTTTGACATGAAGATATACAACGTCGGTCACTTAGTGTTCAGTTAACACAGTTTTGAAATACAAAGAAAAAGGAGAATTGATTTTTGGTCATAGTAGCACTTTAAGGGATTATATTCAGTTTGGTAGATTAATTCAACCTTTAGAACCATGCACCAGTTACAGGAACATTTTAAGGATGCAAGTCACTTTAAATTTGAACACTTTCTTAGTTTTCTTTTTTCACTTTGTAAACGGCGGTTTGGGAAGACTCAGAGTTTACCTGGCCTTGATTTTATCAATTCGCTAGTTTGTTAACAGTATACATACTCTCTTTGTGTAAGTGTGAAACAACATCATAAACAGAGAATCATTGCAGTCCATGTGAGGGAAGTAATCAAGCAGTATTTTTTGGGTGGAGTATAGGGTTGGTGTAGTGGTGAAAGTACTCACCTTCCACCAATGTCGCCCAGGTTTGATTCCTGGACTCGGTGTCATGTGGGTTGAGTTTGTTGGTTCTCTATTCTCTGGTTCCATAGGTTTTTTTCTATGTGTACGTGGTTTCCCCCCTCTTGTAAAAAGCCAACATTTGATTTGATGTTGAGTTAATAATTTAATTTGATTTCAATGTCCCCAACTTAGTCTAAGTGTCTGACATCATCATGAACAACGACAGGAGGACAGGCAAGAATCAGGGAACTAGTGAGAGCAATAATGCAGCTGGGATGTTCTCTGGGTAGTAAATTTAATTTGTTGTAGTCATGTTTTGACATGCCATTGTTACTGTATCTACTGTATATTAAATTCGATGACCAATAATATTGTTATTATTATTATTATTATTATTATTATTATTATTATTATTATATTATTATTATTATTATTACTATTACTATTATGTCATACTGATTCTGTATTTGAAAATGTTGACCACGTTGTTAGTTATCTGTAATTCTACTTTCCAGGAACTTGACTATATTTTACTTCATGAGGCCATCCCTAGGTTAGGCGAACTAATAAATTATGTCATTGGTGAGTCATCAGTTTTTTTATTTTCCCACAAAATCACATTTCAGTTTGGTGTATTAGTAGTATGGTCTCAACTCACATTATCAGCTAATGTGCATTTTTTGCATTTTGTATATCATGGCCAGGGTCCTTTTATGGGCTAATATCAAAAGACAAACCAATAGATTTGTCCAGATTGATGTAGTATACATTGTCATGGTACTGAAAAGAAAGGGATAAATAAAAGGTGTAAACTGCAGGTTGCAGGTTGGAGTTGCAGGTCACTGTTTCACTGTAGCTGAAACAATCTAAAATAGTTTTCGTTTTCGATCGAGTACAGAGTATTTATAAGCTCAATGTTAAGCATTTTTCACAAGGATAGCAGATTGTTTGGTTGTGTTTGTATCTAGTTTCGCCCTTAAGGTCTTGGAGTATAGTTTTGTGTGAAAAGTTGAGTCTAGATCGAAAGAAATTCATAGGTTCAGTAAGTTAAGATATTGTCTTCACAGAACCCTTAACCCTTAAGCCTTTAACCCTTTTATTGGGAATTGCCCCAAATTTAGCTGCATGCAAATAGGTTAATCGGCTGTCACCTTTTCTGAAAGCTAATTAATTTGCCCATGAACCCCGTAAATACCTATAAGTACCTGAATAGACATAATTTGTATATGAGACTGAACTAAATTTTGATAATATTCCAGCAATAAGCGTGCAAATAATTGAGCCTATATTCAAGGAACCCTCCTTTGAGGAACTTTTTCATGCTGTACTGGAAACATATAAAGGTGAGAAACAGATAAATTAATATTAAGATATGACAAGTTGTTTGATTAAATTATTTATTAAATTTATGCTTTCGTTTCGTTTCTGCTTAGGTAACATGATAACTGTGATATCGATTTAAGACCCTTTTTGTCCTTCTTTTCTTAGCGTGCTTTCAGTTGCTCTCTTTTACGTTAAGCATCGCGTTGTACGACTTATTGAGGAGTTTAAGATCTAGGACGCGACGATGACGAATTCCAAGTTCAAGGTTTATTAATCTTTTTTGTCATTATGTCGGTTTATCTAACTTTTAAAAGCGAGCGCAACTTTCCAGGAACTGAATTTGGAGGTGCGGTGTTAAAGCTACGACAAAAAATTGAAATCCGCTGCCTTGTGTTCACGTACGCCGCAAAACTTGAGAATTGGTCATTTCACGTTGCAGATTTGCTGAAAACGTGAAAAAATGTACAAAAACGAAAAATGCACGGGCAGAGCGTGCAAAGCTATTGTTTGATAATCAGGTACGCAAAATTTATGACGTTTTCGTTGCCGTCGCGTCGTAGATCTTAAACTCCCTATTTAAAAAAATGCTTAGCTTGTTGTTTTTGGTTGGCTTCAAAATTTTTGGTAGAGCACTGATTATTGATTCAAATCTAGTTCATTGCTGCAATGATCTTAAATCTTAAAATTCTTATCCTTCCACATTTCAAATACATGTCTTTCGTGTAGTCTCTTCATATCCACATCCTCAGTATTGGGTTTACCACAAATAAAATTACCAGCTCCCAGTTAACTTAATATTAAGGAGCTTAAGCACACGCGTTTTTGAGACGCCGACGGCAACCGGAATTGAGCTGTTTTTCCTTTTAACCCGTCTTAACTCAACCATATTTACATGACTAAGTATCTTTTCTCCATTAGAGATGGTAAATAAGAAAATCTGGGAGACACCACTGCCCTGGCACGCGAAATGTTCTCTTCCGGTTGCCGTCCGCGTCTCAAAAACGCGTAAGCTTAAGCTTCCTAATAGCTCTCACTAGGGAGCCTAATAGTGACCTCAAGCGAGGACGACGGCGACGGCTACGAGAACGTACTGTAATAATTTTGCGATTACTCCAAGTCGCTCGGCGTGGAAAATGTGAATCCACATTCCAACAATAAAATTGGTGAGAAAGGGGTGGATATTTAGGGAGAAAATTGAAAAGTCATCGTAAAGTTCTCACGTCCTCCACGTAAACTAAAATTCTCGGTTTTCACATGACGTCACGGCCGCCATGTTGAAGCCCCTAAACAAAGGAACGGCGGCCATGTTGGAGCCCCGACCAAATCCTCCGGGAATTCAACTCTGTTATTATGCAAACGTTTTCTTTTGTTTTCGTTGAAAAACATGGCTGTTGAACACGTGAGTAAAAACCAACAATTGGACAATGGACCTCTTTAGCTTGTACGTTTTGTTTTCCCATTTCAGACCACGTGATGTTCCCAAGGGAATTTTCCTTTTGTTTTTTCCTGAGTTATGCATACATATGCACGTGCATAAGACGACATTTGAAAGAAACTGTTCCCTAGAGTAACATCACGTGGTCTGAAATGGGAAAACAAAATGTACAAGCTAAAGAGGTCCATTCACGTTGTCAGGGCGAGGACGGCATAGAAATGTACAAAAATGTAAAACGCACGTGCAGGGCGTGAAAAGCCATTGTTTTGTGCCGTTCTCGTAGTCATCGTCGTTGTCCTTGCTCAAAGTCCCTAGTATTGACGCTTTTCTTTGTATTCTTCTTACTGTGTTCAATTATTAGCTTTTATCAAATAGACCATTTCCGAATTCTCACGGCTGGACTGGATCTAGCACGAAATGGAGGCTAATGCGGGCAAATCTTTTCAAATGCAAATTAATTTGCCCGCATTAGCTTCCATTTCATGCTTGATCCAGTCCAGCTGTGAGAATACGAAACTGGCCTATTTGATATCACCAAATTTCTGTAACCACTCAAACACCGACTGATCAATACCCTTCTGAGTTGGCAGAAGTTTCTTTGATTTATCTCTCTTGCGGGAAGAAAGGGAAACCTCTACACGGATCTCCTCGATGTCTTCCAGGGCCCGGTTCCTCGAAAGCCGATTAACTTAATCCAGGATTAGCGTAAACTTTTGTTTCACGTTTTCAATTTTTTGGTGAAAGTTTCTTTTGATTATTTTTGTTTTTCAAGATTGACGTCTTCTCATGTAAAGTTCTGCCGAAAATCTGCGTTGAACAGCATTTGGGAGTAGAGAAATTAACTGCTTGGTTAATTTTTAATCTTAGATTAGCGTTAATCGGCTTTTGAGGAACTGGGCCCAGAACTTTAGACCAACAATTAAACTCTTAACCGGTTTAAAACGCTATGACCGGTTTGAATTTTAACTTCTGCCCAATTGCGGAAGAGTGGAAAAGACGTTGCATTGACGTCACGAGGAGCATGCGTGACAGAACATCGAGGAGATCCGTACAAAGGTTTTCTTTTCTTTTCGCTAGAGAAACAGTCCTCAAGTGTTTTACTAACGTTAGGTACTTTTTGAAACCGCCGGCGCACAGTTTCCCCTTCACAATTTTTTATATTTTTTATCATTTTTTAATTTATATGTACATGCAACCACTACTGAGCTCAAATGGTTCAATTGTTCCTCTCTAGTCTTCCTCTCTGCACCTTCTTTCCCCATTTTATTTTATTTTTTTGCATTATATCTAGTAGTTATAATCTCTTCTGTTATGTTAATCTTTATTTTGCTTGTGTGTGTATGATTAGCCACCCTTCTAGCAGAGCCTTTCTTAACTCGATGAGAAAGAAATCGTGTTAAGTCTATTCAGTATGCGCAAGCCGTTGCTTGGAGACAGTTTTAAACCCAGGCCAAGTCTTGATCGCACCCCAATACTCCATGTTGATTTTCGTTCTGAAGGCTCGACTTTGGCCTTCGCCTTGTCAAAAATATGATGCGCGCGCTGCCTAAACTGGCTTGACCGGAGTGACTACCTCAGAAACTTGAGCTGCGGCTACTTAAAAGACTTGGCACGTTTTCTGCACAGCCCTTATTTCTCGCCCTCTGATGAGTTGTCAAGAGGCTCTGCTCGCAGGGTGATGATTAGCTCGATTGTGCAGAGAAAATGGGATAAAATTGGGATTAATTTCACCCTCAGCTATGTTGAAAATGCTGTACTTGTTTGTTGAGATGGACAAGACAGTGGCGAGTCTGGTTGTCAAGACCAATGAGATCAACAATGAGTTAAATACAGCACAGGAAAACCTTACTGCCGCTATGGAGAAATGCAAGCAAAAGGCAGGAGCTCAGACAGCTCAGTGCAACGAAATTCCCTCTGGAGGCGGGCTAGAAACTGAAGCAAACTTCACCAAGGTACAGTGGTAAGGTGTTGGGGGCAGAGATGGCGCAGTGGTGAGAGCACTCGCCTCCTACCAAAGTGGGTAGGGTTCGATTCTCAGATTCCGCGTCACATGTGGGTTGAGTTTGTTGGTTCTCTACTCTGATCCTAAAGGTTTTTCTCCAGGTACTCCGGCTTTCTCAACCAACCTTCGATTATCAGAATCCATGATTTGTGTGTAGAGGCCACACTCAAATCGCCCTATGTAAAGGAATACAGGTGGCCCTCGCATTCGAGATCCCGAATAGTGGATCCCGGATCCCGACTCGTGGATTCCAGATTCCAAACTCACGGATTACGCCGAAATGTATCCTGGATTCCATCAAAATTTGTGGATCCTGGATTCCATACAATAGATTCCGGATGCCATGCTCTGGATTTCGGATTCCAAAGCCTCACATTTGTTGGATTTTGGATTCCGGATTCCTTCACATCGGGCGACTCAAAACGATTAGAACTTTGGTTGACTTGCTTCTTCCCCTTTTTTAGGTTCCTAATATCACCGTTGAAGAAAACAAAATTAAAGAAGTTGCAAAGACAAATCTAACAGAAGCAGTTATAAAGGTACTCCTTTAATTTTTTTTTTATCTCGCATATATTTTCGAGAAAATCGTTTTAAACAAGAAATATTGGTGTTCAGAAGTTACAAAGTAGCAGGTGGCAGAGAGAACTGAATTGTAATGTGTTTGAAAGGAAAGCGCTTACCGGTATTTATAGTTTAGGATTTATATACCGTACATATCACAATGTCTCATGTCAGTTTACAATTCTTTCTCCAGGGTGAGATCGGACGTGAAATTGTATTATTTGCGGAGATTTTCGTTTTGCAGTATCTGAAAGTCAAATTCTTCTTTCTCTGTGACATTGATTCTAGGTGATTATTGAAAATTCTCCGTGCTGATTGGTTGCACTCAGTGAGGTGATTATTACGTGATAATCACCTAGGAGGTTTTTTCAAAATGACCGCAGGGCGTTTTATCCAGGTGATAGAAAAAGAAATTAATTATTTTAAAGAAAATGTATATTTTTCAAACAATCACCTGTGCAATTATACTAAAACAGTTATTCACCTCAGGCTTGGTGAATATTGGTGAATAATTGTTAATTACAGGGATCTTAAGCAAGAACAACGGTAACGTCAAAGAAAGCGTCACTCGAAAATGTAATTTATCTCTGTCCCAAGTATGTCGCGATTATTAATTACTTAATGACTGGCCCAAGGGAAACAGTGAGTTTTGTTTCCCCAGACCCTCAATGTTTCCCGAGGCGAAGCTAAATAGCCCCCTGAGAAGACATGTGGCTACTAGCAAAGTACTAAACCCAGAAAGATTGCAGAAAATAAAAGGGAATTGAGAAACATTGGCTTCTAGGCTGATATGTTGATCATTTTCAAGTTCCCCCATAACTTCTTTCACCACAAGTTTAAGGGTGCACTCTGAGCGTTGAGCTCATTTTCACTGTAGACCCCTCGATGGTCTTTGAAATTGACACATCTCACACAATGCTTCATATTTTCCCGCCAAAACATAACATAAACTTAAAGTCCAATCAATCAAAGTTAAACTAACAATTGTAACCACATTTTCAATTTAAATTTATATTCTTACAGATTTTCTATGTAGACTTTCGAAAAGTCCTTCGTCTCATGTAGATGCGCGCGGAACGGAGCGCGGACCCCTCCCGACTTCGTTGCTCGCTCATCCACTCGCGTACGAAAAATCACGATTCGCTCGCCAAAACATTTTACTGGGATCCTCGTGAGGTCGACTTGTGGACAGTTTAGTATTCTATGTTGCTACAGTTATTCAAATATTCTTTCATATTATATAGCACATCTATGCATCTTTCGAATGCCTATTTTAACAACAGTAATATCAAGTTCTAGCAAATAGTTGTGTATTGTATGCACTCAAACGTTATTCCCTTTTAAAAATTCAGCCGAGCTGACACTGCTAGGCAAATATAGCATTGGCATCAAACACAACAAGACCAGGGTGTACCACGTACACTACCCACATGTACGCAACGCGTACCTTTTTTTTATTATATACGCAACAAAATATCGCGTTTCTGATTGGTCACACTCCATAAATAGGTTATAGAGTGTAAAAGAGGTTATAGTGTGCAATACGGAAGTTGCTATGGAAACAAAGCGATGGAGTGATTTTGTTGGTCACTCGTGATGTTTTGAGAAGTTTCAAAACATCACTCGTGCCTATAAAATTACGAAATAAACTTGCGTTCATACCACGAACTAGTAATGACATGACTTTTCTCGTGCTATTTGGAATAAAATTGCGCTATACGTGCGGCAAGCATGCCTTTCGTTCTCTATTTTTACTCTGAAACCACTGGTACCCAATTATGTTTTAAGGATACTTTGTCCACATTGTGCGATGTGAACGAGACTGAATAATCGGGCAAAACTTATAGCAGTGCAAAATCATATTCTCTGATCCTGACCGAGGGTCACATGTTAGAAATCTGTTTTACTCTTGTAAAATGAAGGCAAAGGAAGACCAAAGTTTGTTCTTTGTATGCATCTCCCCGGCAAACTTTTTTGCAATTGAAAAAGCATTCTTTCTTGACTACATCTTCTGGGCTTGGGGTGAATTTCCTCAGGTATTACTTGTTGCGGTTAAGGAATTTCTATTTGCATACATATATATAATCGCGAGAGGGGTTTCATGGGCATTATTCGCGCGGCGGCCGTATTGGCCATTAACCCTAACCCAAATTGCCTTTGGTTGACCTCCCCGAGGATGTTTGCTCATTTTACTAACATAACCTTTGCTGCCAGCACATTGACTGATCTTGAGAACGGTTTAAATTAGAGTTAAGAAGTCCTAATGTATGGCTCATTTCCAACAAACTGAGCTTGAATGTTGCGAAGACCAAATTTATGGTTATTGGGTCAAACCAACGTTTAAATTCATTCTCAGACAATCAAGTAAACGTTGAGATTGATGCTAAATTAATCACTAAAGTTAAAGAAGCTAAATCACTAGGCGTGATAATTGACGAACACCTCTCATGGTCTAATCATATATGGGTAATCTTAGCAAGAAGATATCTTCAGCTATAGGCGCCCTTAAACGAATAAGACCATACATCTCAAAGGGTACTGCCCTCCAAATCTATCAAGCGTTGATCTTACCCCAC
>NC_090870.1:56197301-56224801 GCF_036669935.1 Montipora foliosa
GCAGGGTCATGTTGGAGCGACAAATAGGTGTGTAGTACACTGAGGCGAAATGCATCAGGGTCGTGTAGCGGGGACATATAGCAGGGACAAAATCACAACATATGCACACACATGAAAATGTTGCGGTACATCTCCCAAGGATATGTTGCAGCGACGCGTCCCCTCGTGTGACTTGACTGCCGCATGGTGCACATGAAGGGTGCAATCCTTTCTACAAGATCCACAAATTTCGCGTGTGGCATTCTTATATATTCACTGAAACCAGACGTATCTTCGACAGCCAACTCCTTGAAAATCATGTGGTATGCTCATCGTTCTTCACGGCGTAACAATCACTGACGACACCAGATTCTTCGTTCCAGCATAACAGGAGGCTTGACGTCAATCATCATCATCATCAAAATAACAAGTAGTTTTTTATTTCGATGCCAATCATTCCAGTCAAAAGCAGCATCACGAGCACCTGGAACTATGGCTGCCATCTTGTTTTTGCCTGTGCACGAGCGCAAAGAATTCGTTGTGTCTGATTGGCTCAACTTTTAATTCTGTTGCAGGGACATGTTATGTTGTGGACCAGACAAAGAAACTGAATGTATTATTAAATGCCAAAAGTGGCTCCTTTTAAAGAAAAATTAGATAGTTAAAAAATTCTACGGGTATATATGACGATTATAACAGTGTTACATGTAACGCAGAAACAACAAAGCATAGGTGTCACCCGCATTGTTGTAAAAGAAAATACATTGAAGGAACAAATAAAGATACCCAGTCTGATGAATTCACAGATGGATAGAGGGGGCTTATTCAAGTGACACAATCTTCTCTCAAATAGAATTACGGTATGCTTACATAACCTGAAAAGTAGAAAACTAGACTAAAAAAATCAAAACGTCTGTTGTACTACGGGACTGAGGCTTACAAGTTTGTCTAGGAAAAGGAAAATTTACGATCTCATCACAGTTTTGATGATTTCCGGCCTTCCACCATCGTAGCCAAGGTTCAAATTTTGGGATAACGTGCATAACTGGGCTGATTTTTGTGTTCTTTCTCTGCTCTTCTCGAGTGGTTTTTCAGTGGGTACTTTGGTTTTCGTCCTTTGACGAAAAATAACGTGTAGTTGATTCCAACTAGAAGACTGTATCTCCCTTTGTATTTCATTGCTGCATATGTACGAGACTTGAAGTCTTGAGGATCAACATCAATGTTTCATGTCTTTTTGTAGAATTCAAGAACTTTTCATCGAAAATAGAAGACCTACCTGATTCTCTTTCAAAGCCTTTGTTGGACAGCATTGACAAGGTATGCTAGTTTATCATCTCCCTGCGAGCAGAACCTCCTTTTCGTCTTTTTCTTTACTGAGGAGGAGAAAAGTAGACGCTGTCCGAATCGCGTCAACTCTTTGAAGCCGCTGCAGCCCGAACTTCTGGACTAGTCAATCTTGCTTTCTCTCGTCAAACCGGTTTTACCAGTGCGAGCGTCAAGTTAATGACAAAACCGATGGTTATAATTGAAGGCCACTTTTTCAACCAATCAGGAGTAGAAGCAAAACCAATGGTGGCTCACGCTTGCACGTTTTCCCGCGCTTTGTGTCGGCTACGTGTAATTACTTCGGGTTTTGATTGGTTTACTGGATTGTCTCCGTCCTTTTTGATTGGACAAAGTAATTACTTTGGTTTTGGTTTTACGACACTCATTTGAAAACCGCTCTATGTAAAAATGAATTATAGTAGTATCCAATAAAACATCAATAGTAGTGTTATAAAGGGAACTTAAGCAACAATGTCGGCGACGTGAACAGAAATGCCAAAATCTAGATCTGCTTGTGTTCTGAGCTTATGCGCAAGACGTTTTTGATCCCGCACGAACGGCAACCAGAAGTGAGCGGTACTAAACCAGTATATCTTTAAGAGACGATCACTTGATTAATCTGGGCGAGACTACTGTCTTGGCATGCAAAATGTTCATTTTCGCTGTCCCGCACGTGCGTCAGATCGTACTTTTTAATGCACTTCTTTGCCAACGCCTACTAAATAACCTGAAATGACCGCTTTTAAAGCACGTGAAGATAATTTTTTCGTCACCTCTTCTTAGTTAAGCGTCGTTCACACCAGCAAGTTCAAAGTCATTCTGCATGGAAGGACAGTATGAACATGATTCTAGTGTTAAATTGGCACGAAGGTTGTGGATGTTTGGCGAAAAAATTGAAAACAAATCGTCAGGTGCTTGCGTCCTCCACAGACGGCAACTGGAGTTCATTTATTTATTATACCTTTCAAATATTTGTTTGCTTTTGATTTCAGTGCTCAGCCCTGTCGAGTCGACAAAGTTGCTATAACAGGGTCCACAGACAAACATCAATGTAAAACCGATTTTAGGATAACACTTCCTGAAAGCGTTGTTTATTTGTATATTTTTTCACTTGGTAGTTACTTAAAGACACACTATACCCACTAAGAGATGATGTGGACAACAATTACATTGGGTCTGATGGAACGTTGACCAAATATGACACATACAGGTGAATCTTTTATACAATTTTTTATTCTACTGTGAAACCAGGCTACAGCTAGCTTACAGTTTGGCACTATTACCTTTACTCAGTTTAGGAGCAGAGTTCGTGGAACACTTTTTGACGTTAATTGTCAGAAGCGAGCGATGTTGATGTTCTGGGAGAAGAGAAAAGGGAAATTACGTGACGGTTCTACAAACTGGGGTGCATTTTTGGACGTAGCTGTTTACTTTTTCTGATTTTATATTTCGTATGATTACCCCAATGGTAGGGTTTCCGAGTCACATATTACAATTGCATTTTATACATACTTGTAACAGGGGCTGTGACTGACCTAAACTGCTTACCTCATTGCAGCTGAAAGGACGAAGCTTAATGTACATCACTACTTCACGTTAAACTTAGTCACGGCTGTACAATCTTACAAGCGAGCCGATTGGCTCAGGTTGGTGTGCCGTACAACAGTCCAAAGCAATGTGCTGATGTCAACGAAGATAAATTAAAAGGGTCGTTTGGTTAGGGAACTTGGCAGAAAACTACGCTTTCCGACCTTTCATATTTTGCTTTCGCACTTTTCAATGTTAAAAAAAAATAAAGCCATACGTCTTGCCACTTTGTTCATCTGCGAAAGAAGTCAAAGAAATAAGGCAGCTAGAACAGTGAAGTTGAGTGCTAAACTGCGTTTTGTTCTTTGTTTTTGTATCCAAGGCACATTGTTTTCATTATCGTGGCAACACTGACATTGCTAGTTGTGTTGTTGTTGCTGATAGCCGTGTCATTGGGTCTTATTGGTGCAAGGAAACACGACACACCAAGCAGTAGGAGCAGCATTTCTGACTGGGGCGGAAGGCTCATGATGGGGTGAGTGTTTCCTTCTATCGCGGAAACAATGGTTTATCATAAAGGCGACCATTCGAAAGGTCGCGGATTCAGGTCCGGTTTGACCAACACTCAAGGTCTATGAAGAACCAAGGGGAAGGTACTACCTAATAAGGACTTGGGATGCGGTGAACATTCATGTCCTCCACCTCTCCGAAAACTGCCCCTGTGACCAAAAAAATCAGTTCTTATTTTCCGTAGGATTTCAAAACTATGTTGACTAAACACTAAGCGACCAATGTTAACTAAACACTAAGCGACCAAAGATTCAAGCCTTGATTAAAAAAAAAAAAAACCTGTCCATATTTAACTGGAATTCTCCTATTTAATGGTCTGCCATCACTAACTTTAAGCTCTTGAGAGAACTGGATCGAGGAGAAAATGACGTCAAAGGCTCACTACTTTAAGAATGCAATGCGTACGCCGCAGAATTAAAATGCAACACGGTAGTTTTGGGCTTTCAGACTTTAATGGTGGGCCGACATGAGGGGTCATATCGCAAGGACATGTTGCAGCGACATGCTCCAGCTACAAAAAGGTGTGTAGTACACACTATTAAAGGCGACATGTAGCAGGGACAAAATCAGAACATTTGCACACACATGAAAATGTTGCGGGTACATGCATGTTTCAGGGATATGCTGCAGTGACGTGTCCCATGAAGTTCAAAAAACTTGTTGAAATTCATGGGACTCGTCGCGGGGACAAAATCACCCTCAACTTGGTGTTGCACAATTATAAAAGTATCAGTTCACACGAGGGGACATGTGGCTGCAACATATCCCTGAAACGTATACCCGCAACATTTGCAACATTTTCATGCGTGTCACATGTTGTGATTTTGTCTCTGCTACATCTCCCCGCTACACGTCTCTGCTAAATGTCGCCTCGGCGTGCACTACGCAAGTCTTTTGTCGCTGCAAGATGTCGCTGCAACATGACGCCTTGTGTCTGCCTTCCTTTAAACTCGCGTTTTGCATTATATAATAAGCTACATCCACACGCTGAAACTTTAAGCTAGTGAGCCTTTGACGTCAGTTTTTTCTTGATCCAACTCTCTGAGGTCCAATCGGTCAGTTGTGAAGACGAGTTATGGCGGACCGTGAAATCCAAACCTTACACCCAAAGTAAACGGCCTTTGGATAAAAATCAAAGCTCAAAATTTTGCCAGTCACTTTCAAAATCTGAAGAAAAAAAGGCAGTGATTTTTTTTTATCACAGGGGCACTTTAAGCACGGTGCCTACTAATTCAAAGGTAGTTATGCCTGGTTTATGAATATGCGGGAAAAGCAGATCTTAACAAGTGTTACTGAAATCCAAAAAGAAAATTGGGGTAGCCGCGCATTTTTCAAAGATAATTAATCAACAATATTTGGAAAGAGTTTTAAAATACAAGCAATGTATGGAATCCTTTTCCAATTTGAAGCTTAATTATCGAAGAAAAATGCATGGTTACCCCAATTTTGGATACCAAGAACACCTGTTGAGAGTTCCTTTCTCTGCATAGCTAGTTTTAAACTGCGCAAAAGTATTCCTGTATTAGTAAGCACCACCTAAAGGTAAACCGAGTATCTCGAGACGTGCAGAACATATGCGCAATAACAATAGTAGGCACCGTCCTTAAATTAAGTCGGCCCCAATTAGACAGAACTTTAATATTCGTAGCCCAGTGGGAGGTAGAAGAATTAACCCACATACTGATCGTACTTCGCAGTTTGGACATAAAGTAGTAGTTTTGGTGGTCTGCTTTACGGTTGTCAGGTACCGATTAAAGTACGTAGCTGAAGTCTAATTCACAGTCAGATTGAGACGAGTTGTTTACAATCTACATCTAAACTTTGTTTTTTTGCATAACTAAGACAGTCATTGAGACCACGACCAAACTGAGGGTTGGCAGTGAATTCCGGCGGCGTACGAAATAACTGGCGTTCCAAATTATCGTGAGCCGCAAGTTAATAAGCTGTCTGTATTTATTGGCTCTTTAAATTCCTCTTCAGGAATATTTTTCAGCAGGAATACCGTAATCAGTCCAGTTCTTGACGTTCCTGCCTGTCGTTTGCATTTTTGGGTTAAGTTGTTTTTAGTTGTTAATTCAGACTTGTTTCAGAAATATTGTGTCAGAAATAATAAATGATTTTACGGATTTTTTTCAAATTACAGAGTTGCTGGTCTCCTGTTCTTTGCGGCCTTTGTTGTGAATCTGATGACTGGCATTTTATTTCTTTTGGGGTCAAATGTTGCAGTTGTTTGCAATGACCTTCCCGATTATAAGCTTCTTGAAAAGGTCAGTGCAGAACGTTTGCCTAAAAAAGGCTGTCTATTTCCAGAAAATCCGAATCTAGATTATTTAGTCCTAAAAACAGATATCGCGCCAAGTTAACGAAAAGCCAAAAATGGATTTTACTTTTTGGAAAACAAAAAGTTATCCATGGCAGATTCTTTGGAATTCTTTTGATAGTATCTAAATGCGGGTTTTGCGATAAATGCTGATAAGTGTTTCTTTGGCATAGAGTTTGGGACTCCGCTTACTCCCAGTATGGTGCTTTTCCGGGCCTTTCCGGTACCAGACTTGACTTGGAACGATTAGACCGCGCTGAACAAGCAGGCCTATGGACTAAGCACGATATGACGTACTCAAGTGGCCCACACGGAAATTCAATAGGCAACTTTCACGATAACGTCATTTGACTACCAACAGCTCTAATTAGCATGAGACAAGCAAAACCTGAAGGATTCTGGTACTTGTAGTCAAATGGCGTCATCATGCAAATGTCCTATGAGGATGCTTTCTTCCTTTGAATCTGGATTTCCCTAAACAAACGATGCCAATAATTGAAAACCTTGCACAACCTAAACTCGCTTCTATCTCGCAAAAAAAACTTTACGGTGTTGTGCATTATTCTGTACAGCCCTTCGTCACTGCACCGTCAGGATAGTCTGTGTTCCAGGATATGTACTTACCAGTTTGTAGGGGAATTACCATTGTGCAATGAAGGGCGAATTTTCCAAGTACACCAATCAACGATGCCGAAAGAAATTGCGCTTTTTATTTAATTAATTTTATTCCCTTTTCAAACCATGAAATCAAGCGAACTTCCTTCAAAAGGACTTGAAAACCACGGAAGGATCAGTCAAATACAGTCAATAGAATCAGTCAATAGAATTTTGTGGTTTCGTTTGAGATTCTCTTGAGATATTCCACTGATTTTCTGCAAAAAGCTGCTCCTTTTGACTTTCAGGCTACTTTTTGTCCTCTGCATGTTATGGGCAAAAATCACACATCAAATTGGTTATCACTTTTGTTGCCTCTCCATCTTGCATGTATATATTGTGGTTCAATTTGTTTCTGGCTTTAAATTTTTTCAAACCTCTTAAGCCTAGTTCCCACTAGCGACATAACGATCATAATCATAATCATAAGCACGAACATGACGCTGTTATGTCGCTTATGTCTTAGTGGGAACGTCCAGAAACATAATCATAGGCGCCCTTATGATCAACATAATCATAATCATAAGAAAATGATCGATCATCTTCTTATGATTATGATTATGGCTTCGACTATGACTATGTCGCTTTTCTTTGCAGTGGGAACGCGAAAATCATAACGACATAATGAGAACTGGTTTACCTTAATCTCTCCTAGACTATCGATGACCCTAACATTATGGGAGAGTATGTTTTGGCCAAACTTATTCTCAAGAACGGAAGGATCCCGCTGACCACTTCTGGTATCCTTAGGTGAGGTAACCTTGATGTTGTTATTTCAGTCTGTTATTTTCTGACTCGTGCTTATGAATTCTTTCCCTGCGAGCCCGCGAGACTGAGCACCCCCAGCAAACCATTGTTTTAACGAAAACCTCTGGTCAGCAACCTGGTTCTGGTCATTTCTGTCTAAGGTCTTCCGTCCACAACCTTTGGCGGGACTGTTCAAAACGCATGTCCCATGATATGTTTGCTGACTGTGACTTGGGCCCGCTGTGTTTTGCCCATTCCTTTACAGTAATTCTCAGCCTAGCGAATGCAAAAGACAAGAGACCTCAGTCTTCTAGCAGGGAAATGAATTCTAAAATGACGACACGTTTAAAACAAAATGTTCAAAAGTAAGAGTTTTTTTTTATAAAACAAATTAGTTTAAGTCTCGGAGGATTAGCCATCACAGCCGTCGTTTCATTTCTTGGGTTACCTGGCATAAGAGGCGCCAAATTGACAGAGCAGCGACTCTTTAACACCGCGACTCCATTTTTAGGGCCGTCAAGCAAAGAAACAAGACTGTTTTTGGTTAAAAAAGGAAAAGCAATCGTGCTGTACATGTGGCACGCATTTCAGTGCATTTCTTAGCCGTTCTCCACAAAACAACAACGTGAAATCACTAAATTCTAGGTTTTGACGACAACGTGGACATAGAACTGTGTGTGAATCGTTCATAATTTATCTCTTCTTTTAAACCGTTTGCACTAATCCAACTATAGGAGAGTTTGACCTCACTATGCATTGTAGCAAGAGGGGATGATCACAAATAACTTACGGTAGCGCTAAGTTATATTTTGAAGCGACGTTTTCGTTGATCGATGTTGTTGTATTTTCTTTCACTCCCTCTTCTGTCCCCTACGACGTAAAATGGCCAAATTTAAGGTTATGTGGAGCATTGCTCCTGGCGACAAATATTTCCTTTTCTCTCTATAAACATCCACACTTATCTATTTCTGGGAAAGTGGGTGCACACTTTCAATGTTGAACAGCTTGGAGTAATCACAAAATTATTAGTATAGGGACTTTAAGATCAACGGTGGCGATGTCGATGAAGCCGTCATCTCAAAATATACCTTTGTACTATCGTAAGTCTTTATAAAATAATTAGGATAGTACGCGCACTCTCATTGTTCAATAGTTGTGTTTAGATGAGAGTATCTAAACACGGCTGTGACATCACACGAATTTTGATTGGTGTTGTGTTGTCAGACGCGCGTTTTGATTGGCTGATACGAAATAGGAGGGTGTATCAAGAAAATCTGTTTCAGTCAAGAAGTAAAAAAAACCAGCATTTTTCTTCATTTGTCGAATCATTTGTTAGAAATAGTTTATAAAAGCAATAGAGGACATTTTTTTCGTGTTTGCATAGCCTCATCTAAACACTCGGGGAGTTGGGAGAATTCTTGACAGTTATGCAAACCCGAGACACAATTTCTTAAATCTCGTTCACGTCGTATAATGTAGGCAAAGTATTGGTACGAGCCATTTCAGAGTAAAATAGAGGATGAAGCGTTCACTCCAGTGACATCTGTATTCCCACGTTGTCGTTGAAACCTCAAACGTGAAGATTTTAAAGGTGGGCAGACACGAGGGGTCATGCTGCAGGGCCATGTTGCAGCGACAAGAAGGTGTGTAGTGCACACTGAGGCGACATGCAGAAGGGTTGTGTAGCGGGGACATGTAGCGGCTGGGACAAAATCGTGTGGCAGCAACGTGTCCCATGAAGTCCAACTTTCCTAAAGGCGGCGTTGCACTGGACAACGTGCAACGATTTGTCGCGCGACATCGTGGCACGAAAAATCGCACACGGTGTAACATGGTATGGATTGGGTTGGCAACATGAACAGATATGAGACGGCTGATGATGGCTTCTGCGCCAGCCTGTCTCCCTTGTCTAATCCAGTGACTGTTGATTGTGTTGGCAGGCAATGTTCTAAGAATCGCGCTCCCTGGGAGGTGGTCAAGATGGACAACATTTTTAATCTCTCAGATGCGTTTCAGTACAAAGATGTAAGCATCAACTTATAAGCTGCGTTAACTTCAATGCTTTAAATTTTCAATTTCAGGCAAATTATAAAACAACAATTTATGCAGTGATTCCGATACAGCATTTGCCTTTGTTTTTTCTCTGTTTAGAAAATTCCTTCGAAGGAAGAAGTATTTGCTGGTGTAAATGATACGATCGTGGACACATCTATTCTTTCTGAAAAAGCATCGAAGGCTTTGAATGATTCAATTGATGCTGGTGTTCATAACATTGACTTCGCAAAGTATTTTGAAGAGGTTGGAATACGAGTAGAGCGCTTTTAAATTAAGAGTAGAAAGTTATTTTGTGTTGATTTGATATTGCATCACTGTGCTTTACGATTGGTTTTGAAATCGCAGCTATTCAGATGTGAAACAAAGCGAACTGGTCAGTCTTCAGTTGACTTGTATTTTAACGGAATGGACCGGAACGAGAATGTAATAGAGGCTAACGTGAGAAAAACTTGCGGATGGAAATTGTTTATCCTTGTTAGCCTTCTTTACATGCTTGTCCCAGTTCTACCAATAAATACAAAACTGGCAAAATCCCAGTTATGACTTTTCGGTCATGTTTTTTTAAGGGCCACTAGTTTTTCAGTGATTACTGTTGTGAGTTACCCTCTATAAATAAAGTTGATTATTATTATCATTATCATTATCATTATCATTATCATTATTATTATTATTATCCTCCAGTAATGGAATTCTTATTCTATGCAAGCGTGTTCACACTGCAAACAGGTTGACAGTTAGACATAGTTTGAAGCAGAAGAAAGGAAAAAACAGAGTTTCCGAAATTTTTCGTGTGGTGCTTCAGCGTCGTAGAGGTCATGGGTTCGAATCCCGTGGAAGCAACTAGGGGCCCTTTTTTTCGAAAGTCCCAAAAACTTTTCGGGCCCGAAAAACCATTCGTGAAAACTGCCAATCGCTTGTTTTGGAAAGCCGATCTTTTAACACTATTTCAAGGAAACAAAAAGAAAAATGATTGTGAAGTTTGACAACTTAAATCCTCTCCGTTCTTGAGATACAAAGGGAATTGTGACACCCATGTCGTGTCGATAAACTGACACTACCACATGAAAGATCATGTTGAGATTGGTCATTTGGCCAAGTATGGTGCTTTTAGGGTGAACAGAGACCAATACCCTGTTCACACCAAAGCTTAAACATGTTTAAAACTTGTTTTGTTAAACAGAGTTAATAAGACTGGCCGTTCACACTGCGGGCGTGTTTAACGAAACACGTCTAAAACCGTGTTTAACAAAACTACCTCTCGAGGTAGTTTAACAATCGTGTTTAATAAAATACATTCAAAATGGCGGCAGAAACCAAAACTCGCGGAATAATCTGGGAGTACAAAGAAACCCTCCTGTTACTTGAAAAGTGGGGAGACGAGAATATCCAGCTCCAGCTAAAATCATGCACAAGAAAAAAGCCAATATGGCTAGAAATTGCGGCATATCTTCGAGCTGCAGGCTATGAAGACAGAGACGACGGCAGCTGCAAGACACGAATTCACACTCTGATAAGCGCCTATAGAAACTACAAAGACGAATGCAGCAAGACGGGAAATGCCACACCAAAGAAGAAGCCGGCTTTCTTCGACGAAGTGGACGAGTTTTTGTCGGACAAGCCATGTACCAAACCAAAGGTAATTATACAGTCCGCAACAATTTCCATAGATGGGGTCGATGATGAAGAAACAACAAGCGCAGAAAACGTTGAGCCAAACGTAAACAACCCTGGCAGCAGCAAAGAAAAGTCAGAAAACCTTCACAAACCTCTGAATTATTTGACAGCGGTGACAGGTAAGAGTTATAAAATGCTCTCCGATTGGAGGGCCAGACAATAGAATTGTGTCCAAAAGCAACATCGAGACGGACGTCTGTGAAAGTTTTTTTCAATCAGTATGTTTGAATACCGTATTTGAGAGTTTTTGATATGCGTACTGTACAAGCAGATACAAGACAGGTGTATCCGTATTACAGTGTAATATTGAGATAATTATACCATAAATCAAACATTTTTTATTTCTCACTTGGCTATAACGTTTATGCAACCCATTGAAGTTTTGGCGGTCGCCATGGTGTTCCTTCAGGTGCGACGGAAGCCGATGAAACAGAGAAGCCGGTACCCCGTCAGTCGGCCGTATTGAAGGCAAATAAAAAGAGGAAAACCGCTTCTGATGTATTTGCAAAGTTTGATAAAGTGTTTGAGTCCTTTGTGGAGTATCAGCAAGCGGCTGACAAGAGCTTCCTCGAAGCTGAAGCGGCAAGAGAAAGGCGAGAGGAGGAAAGAGCGGAGAAGCGAAAGAAGGAGGATCAAGAATTTCTCCTGAAACTGGCGCAGGTTCTTCACAAGTAGAACCAAGTACCTGCGTAAGTTTCTTGCCATTTTGTGCGAGCTGTTAAAAGAAATTAGACTAGCTTATGAGCGATTTTGAAACTTTCATTCCTTGAAATTATATTTCTTATGTTGAATTTTACGGCATCCAAATTGTATCGTTAATTAATTCGCTGTTATTTATTGCTCAAAATGTTTCGGCTCATTTTAACCTCCGTTTTCAATACTGTTCAAATATTGAGCTTGGGTCTCCTATGCCTGTTTTTTATGTTGGACAGATATGTTAGTATCGAGTCTGTGTACATGTTCATTTGTAGTGTATCTCCTCTGTTGAGGAATGATGCATATGGCTTTTCACTGTTACTGGTACATACCATAGTTAATAGATGTAGGCTGGTTATGAAACTCGACAAGTTTCTTTGTTTCATGTTTTTGTTCGCTTTTTTGGCCTTGACCCTGCACAAAACCCGACAAAAACAGGCGTTTTTCGGCAGGATAACCAATCAAAAGCTTCGACTAATTTATTCGAAATTAACTTGTGAACCAAAAGCAAAAGATTGTGCAGGGTCACGGTCGGTTCAACATCTAATTGCGACTGTATTGTTCCTGCTTTTGAAATTCCCAGGGTTTCATAACCAGTCCCTAGATTAACTATGTACATATATACCCATAAATAAATGCATTAAAATGCACTGGTCAGACATGGGCTCCCCCCAAGAAATGCACTATTATTTATGTGTTTACTATTGGAGAATTTCCTACAATTTATGTTTACCCACCAAGAATTCCAGAGATTTTCACTAGACCTTCCACATTTTTTTCTAAATCTTATTCCTAGGGAATTCCAATATTCCTCAACTAATAAATAGTTGCTTAGGGCAACAATGTGCATGTGCAATAATCAGATTCATCAAGAGTCCACCCCAAAACAGACTGACAATAATGTATTAACAGCAATGCCTATAAACTGTATATCATAAGAAATCACATGGACTAGCTTGAGTACAAAAATATGAGTGAAGTTCTCAAAATTGCACTATCTGCTTGAGTGGGACACATCAATTTCTCATACTATGGAAACCGCAAAATATGGCATTCTTGTTACTCCCGAAAAATACACTCGATAATCGTACGGCTCTTGCCCCAGTCAGAAGTGTTGAATGTACTGTAAGAAATACAGCATCCTCTTACTGCTCTCAGCTGCCTGCAGGCTCAGAGAAAGTTTCAAAGGCAATCTGAAATTAAATTTTAGAAGAGAGTCTTTTTTTTTTAGTTCTGTTCTTCTGTTAATTAATTCCAAGTTGCTAAAAGGGCAGTGTCACATCATGGAATTGAATATTTGGACCAAAACAGAGCTACAGCATCTTTGTAAAATAATTCCATCTACATGTGACTACACTGCCCCAGCAGTTTGTGTTAGTCAATACAGTTGTTGTTTTGTTTTGTTTTTTTGTCTCTCATGTGCAGCCCTAAACGAGACCATTATAGCTAACACTATAGACGTTTTGCCTGGAACACCCTAAGCAAAATCAAAAATCAGAAATTTACACCCTTAAGCAAGACGAAAAGCATCCCTGCCCCTTTTCATATATTTCAATTCTCTTGGCCGAGATAATCCAAAATCTAAATAGCACTGCAAGAATGAAAAGATCTATATCAGAGGTTTTTGAAGCCGTTCAATAAATTCCCAGTTCGTCTTTACTATGTGAATTCAAAAACCATGAACACTCAAATTATCTCTGGAATGTTAATGTGTTACAAGGAAAAAGCCACACATCAGATCTCAATGCATAGATGAAAACTGCCAGCTGTAATGGTAATTAACTGTGTAGTTTGCATATTTTTGTGGTTTTATCTCGCATGTGATTGGTAAATTCACAATTAAAATGTTAATGTCAAAAATTATTGAGCAGTTCATGGTTTTTGGATTCGCATAGTACATGTAATAGCTAAAATCGTTCTTTAATTAAACTTGCATGACCATAGAATTTCCAGCTACAACAATTTTATACGCAAAATTTAAAACTGGTCTGCACAGTAGTTTGTGTTAGTCAATACAGTTGTTGTTTTGTTTTGTTTTTTTGTCTCTCGGGCAGACATTCTTTTGGCTCACAATCCCTTATTGGGCAGGTCAGGAGAGATTGCCTCATAAGCCAAAAGAATGTCTGCATGGGAGGCTATTCGCTTGGTAATTACAATAATGATGTCTTGATGGCTTCTCTGATGGCTACAGCATTCCTGTTTTGTCCTTGGTTTGGGTCGACTGGGAAAACACCAAGATGGAGCTGTACACCTTGCAGCCACTCCTCATTAAAGTCCTCACCCATGACTTCACAGAAGTTGTGTAACACGCAACAAGCAGCAATGACAAGACAAACAGTCTCAACATTAAGGTCCAGCCTCTTTGCAATGCTTCTGAACCTACCCTTTAGTCTTCCATAGGCATTCTCAACCACCACTCTTGTCATGCTGAGGATCTTGTTGAAATTCACTTGTTCTCGCGTTAAGTTTCCATTATCAGTATACGGCTTCATTAGCCAGTCACTGAGCGCATATGCAGAGTCTCCAACTATCAAGGGCGGAACTCTCACACCTGATATGACTCGAGATAATTGAAGCGGTAGGAAAGTCCTCGCACAGCAGTGGCAAAACAGCGGTGAATTTTTAAATACGCGCGCGTCGTGAACTTTCGCCGGCCATCCAACAAAAATGTCAACAAAACGATAGTTGCTGTCAACCAATCCCTGCAGTGTTACTGCGTGGAATCCTTTTCGATTCACGTAATCTTCCGGACTTTGGAGAGGTGCAATGATAGGCACATGGCAACCGTCAAGAGCGCCACTACTTGGGGAAACCCCGCACGATCTCTAAAACCATCGATCTGATCTTGTACTTCATGCTGATTTTGTGGAAAGAAAATATACCGAGGAAGAAGAATACCTGCAAGTACCTCACATACCTGTTTCACGATGGTACACACGGTGGATTTTCCAACGCCAAACAAGTTTCCAATTGTTCTGTAGCGAGCGGAGTCGGCAAGCCAATACAAAGTGATTGCAACGCGATGGCGAACTGCAATGGCTTTACGAAAGTTCGTGTTCTGTTTCGCGATATGGGGTGATAGTTCAGCGCACAGATATTCAAACGAATCCTTCGACATCCTGAAGTTCTCTACCCAATCATTATCGCTCCAGCCTTGGCAGGTCTCCTCCCAAAAGGACTGAGACCTGCTTTTACTCCAAACTCGACGTAAAGTTGGGGCGCATTGAAATAGTTGCCGCGCCAACAACAAAAAAAATACAGATGAGACAAGACATCTGCGGCGGAGGTATCGGTAGAGTCGTCTCATGGCAAGCTTTGCACGACTTTCCGCGATTTTTCGGCTTTCTTCTCTCCGTGTTTTCCAAAACAAAAGCGCAGTATTTAGCGCATCCGCCATTTTGTTTACATTGTTGTTCAATTTTACGTCAATTACAATTACACGAACGCGAGGCTGAGCATGAACATGAGGCTGCGTTGTTGTCAGCTCTTGTAGTTCGGTGTGAACGAGTTGATCAGTTAACCATGTTCAATTAAACATGGTTTCGTTAAACTTTGTTTAATTAAACATGTTTTTTTGGTGTGAACAGGGTACAAGTTATGGACCTTGAAACATGGTTCAAAATCCATACGGGCGTCTCTAATTTTGATACAGCGTCCCCCAAAACCATATAAACTCTTAAATTTTTTATGATTTCCGTGATACTCTTTAAAATGGGCAAACATAGCGATTTTAATCGCAGTTTCTTTCAAATTGTAGGTACATGACGGGATTTTACAGTTGTCACTAAACTGATAAAAAAAAAATTAGAGTATTTTGGGGGACGCTTTGTCAAAATTAGAGACGTTTGTATGGATTTTGAACCATGTTTCAAGGTCCACAACTTGGTCTCTGTTCACCCTAAAAGCACCATACTTGGCCAAATGACCAATCTCAACATGATCTTACATGTGGTGTCAGTTTATCGATTAGTTAAAACTTGAAACTCGCCCCAGTTCCCTGCTGAATTTCCGAAAGGCCAATTGTCAGTCTTAATTTTACGATATGATAACTTTGTTTAGAGAGGGAGACGCAATTAACCTTTTAAAGTTTTCTAACTTGCGGCCCTCAAGCTATGTATCCTGCGAGCAGTTGGTTTCCCCTACGCTTCCGGAGGGAAAAACCACTTCGAGCAACCGTTGAAAACAGAATTTTATATCCCATTTGATATCCGATGGAAACAGATTACTTCGCACAGTGATAGAATCCAGAGTTTCGGGGGCCCTGAAAATGGCGACTGAGGTAATGTGGGCGCGCAATGTAAAGTAAATATGGTGCCATCAGAACAATTTATGGAAGCTAACCATTTAAGGTCGGCGCTTGGACCTAATCGCCAGATATCAGTGCCTAACCCAGCAGCTTTTTTTGCCTAAACAGAATGTTTTTACGTCCCACAGAGTTATGAACATTGGGAACCTTAAGATCTGCTACGGCGACTTCGACGGCGACGAAAAGTTCACTTCGAACATGGACGAATTATTCTAAAATGAATTGGTACGAGCGGTTTCAGAGAAAAAAAATAGAATGAAAGATTCACATTTTAAAGCTCACGTTGTCGCCAAAATCTCAAACCTCGACCTTTTTACTAATGATAGAGCAACTTTCGTATGACCTTGAAAAAGTGTTCGCAATTCGTTTTATGGAACAATGTTTGGCAAGATTGAAACAAAAGCTTCTCCTTATTCCCACCAAGGAAACTCCTAATATGGGCAGTAAACAGTTCGATTGCCCAATCACATTACTGCATTTCAAATGACGTCGAAGAGAAACTTTCGAGAAAGTTCCATGGAGAGATGACGTTGTTTGCATCTGCGTTCGCTAAGCCAATGAAAATTCGTGGTCGTTTGTTTTTGTTCGATACGGCAATTTGATGTTTTGCATTTTTGTTTACGTTCTGTTTTTGCGTTTATTTTTCAAGGTCATATGAAAGTCGCAACATCACTGTTTTGTGGCGTTGTTGTTGCCGTCGCCATTGTTACCCCTGCTTTAAGATGACAAGCTTTGTCTTTGGTCAGCTGTAAGAACTAATCTTTTAATATTCAACCGATTGTTTTCCTGTCTAGATTAATAAACCTGTAGTCCTGGTTCCGTTGGATCAGTATGCAGCAAACGTCAGTAAAGCCTCCAAGAATTTAAAGCCTGTCAGTCCGGTATGATGAAAGAATCTTACATATTTTTTAAAAATAATTTTGCAGTTAAGATGTAGATGATTCTTAAGTTATACGCATGAAATAACTGTATTTATCATTCCATGCATCATGTGATCTGCAAATAACTGCCTACAAATAATGGTCTGCTCATGCGTTATACCGTCCATCTGTGTTTTGCTGCAAATCATATTCTGCTCATGCGTAATTGAAACCACGCTCTTGTGTGAAAATGGCAGTTCGCTTTCCTGAGCTTTCGGAAAGTGATTTCATCGTTGGGAATTGTGAAAAACAAACTCAGTCATAGAATGATAAAACGATTATTGAACTCGATTGTCGCAAAATATCTTGTCTCGCCCCTATTCGTTCCCCAGCGCTAAATACAGTTGACACTCAAACAAAGTTTACTATAAATCTGGGAACAGACGCAAACTCAGTGGAGTTTTGGTCATTAAGACAAAAAGTCACTAATTAAAGGGGCTATGTCGCGCAAAATGGTGTATTTCCATGACACCCAAAGTGCCCAAAAAGTAAAATGAAACATTGCTGTCAGCAATAACTACTTAAAACTGTTGAACAACATAAAAGAAATATAGCAAACGGAAAGAAAAGCATGGATGGACGCAAATGGACGAGACTGAAAGGCATTGTATTTGGATAATCTTGAACAAGTTTATGGTGAATAGCCTGGATAAAGGTCGATTTTGCTCAGAATCATATTGTTTGTACACAATTGGGTAATTTTTAGACGAAAAAGTCCGAAAATTTAACGACTCGAGATGGGATCTCTTAATTCGCAGTACTACTGACCGCTCGACGCAAAAATACTGTTGTAGTTTTGACTTATCTTACTGATATAGATCTGCCCTTTTTAAAATAAGTGCTTCGACTTAAATCCTGATCACTAACGCTTTTAGAGAAGTGAGTAAACTGTTCATCAGCGCTAATTGAAATGGATGCGAGTATCTTGACATTCCGCCGGCACGAGCGGCTTTTAAACTTATAGTTTGCAAATTTTGATAAATGACACGATTTCTCCCCAAATTTAACCCTTGTCGTTTCCTCTTAGGATGTGAGCCAAATGCTGGATCTGATTAGTATGAGCCTCAGCCTTTTATATGGCAAAGATGTGCGCGAGACTCGGAAAAAAATGGTGAGTCGATTCTGCTATATCTGTTTGGCGGGCCATGATTTTGCAGGTATCATTGTCCCGTAAGAGCATATCCTTAGACTTGTAATGCTAGTATGATCACCTCTTGGAATACGAGAAAGATAAGTAATTGAAAGAATAAAATTACTAATGTGGCCTTGAACTACTGTAAAATACTAAAACACTAAAAGTCCGAGCTTTCGCCGCTCAACGGCATCATGAGGGACGGATGAGATGAAATAAAATATTCCGCGAGGGCCGAATAAAAGGGAAAAAAGGTGATGAGAAGATAACGTCGGATTTCATACCTGAGATGGCATTTAATATCCGCTCCCCAAGATACCTGGCATACAACACAGCCAGTAAACTACACAGCACTAAATTTCTAAAGCTGCTAAACAATCTTAGGAACCTCGACAACGCCAGTACCTCAAATAACAGCTTACTGAATGCAACAAATGCAGCTACCAACACGGAAAGAACCGCAACACCACCGATCTGAACAATACATATAATCACACTACGAACCTACGGGCAGCCTAGTCACTGACCTCGCAGGTCAACTCAACACCCAAGAAATCGATCTCCAGTCTAAAGGCCTAAAGTTTAGTTTTCTCCCGGTGTCAATGAACACATAGTCACAGGAATAGGCCAGTTTCGTATTCTAACGGTTGGACTGGATCTGGCATGAAATGGAGGCTAATGCGGGCAAAATAATTTGCATTTGAAAAGATTTGCCCGCATTAGCCTCCATTTCATGCTAGATCCAGTCCAGCGGCGAGAATTCGAAAATGGCCTATTAACGTTGGAAACACGTCACTCGGGAGGAAGGAAACAGGAGCAGGAACGCAGGAAACAGTTCCGCGAATCAAATTCTCAACCCTCAGATTTTATCACCCACCCCCAAACAACCAGACACATCTCCAAAGACGAGCTTGAAAGCTAGTTCCAGAGGATCCATCTAAAACTCCGAAACCATTTTTAAGTCACTACTCTCCCAACGGAAGTGGTCAAACTTCAGTTCTTCTGACATGAAAGCAATCAAAGACCTCAAAGAAGAGAATTACTTATGCCTCCCGAGTGACAAAGGTACTGAATTCGATGTAATACCACAGGACATATACACACAAGTCGCCCTTGATCACCTTAGCGACTCCAACACATACCAGAATGTTGCTCGTATGTCGGCCAAGACAGTCTAGAGCAAGGTCAACCTGGAAAAACATCTGCCTACAAAAGGAGTTCCCAACGTTTGTCCAGAAAAGCTTCCTTTCGTCGAACACCGATTTACCTCGGTTTTATCACCTCATCAAAACCCACAAAACCGGCCCGGACATCAAGATACGACCCATAGTATGCAACAGCAACGGACCAACGCAACTTATCTCATGGTTGCTCGCCAACGACCTTAAACCGATGCTAAAGGATGTCCCAGCACATCTAGAAAACAGCTTAGAACTCATTAATTACATCCAATCCGGCGATCTCACCATCAACAAAACGTTAACATGTCCATGCAGCCTCGATGTGGTGTCATTATTAAGGCTTTTGTTCATTTTCAGGAGTACCTTCGAGAGCTTGCAACACAACTCCAACGAGAGGGAAATGTTGTTCTGGTAAGTCATTTTATTTTTGAATATTATTGTTTTATGACGGCACATTGGATCCGAGATGGTGAATGCCCAAAGGGGCGCTAGGCGAATATACGGTATGTGAACTGATCATCGAGATTTCGTGAGCGACCAAAACGCTTGAAAGGTGGTATCCGACCTACAACCTCGTTCCCAGTGTCTCTCTTCTTCGAGAAACATCTTCTTTCCAACATGATCTCTTTTCTAAAGGCGCTGTTACACTGTGCAATATTTTCGTAAAACTTGTCGCGCAACGCCATTGCGAGACAAGTTGCACGAATCATTGCCCAATGCAACATACCTTGCAACGGCCAAAAGCGAGCGAGTTTCTTCTGTAGTTTAGTGGGAGAGCATCCGAACTAGTAGTTGGAAGGTCATAGGATCGACTCCTCAATTAGATGCATTTTCATGTTATTTTCTGGGTACACCCGAGACATCATCCTACGTCAAATTATTTTGTCGTTTAATTCTGATGACGCCTAAATTTGAAACGGGCAAAGATTTGCCTATTTTGATTCCGTGCATCTTCTGGCAATTTTCTTCACAAATGAAGGACTCTCCTTGAGAAAAAAACCTGAGCAAGTGTTTTTCATACAATCTCCGCTGTTACTCTGCGCAATTTTTCGCGCAACTTGTCTCGCCATTGCGAGACAAGTTGCACGAATCATTACTTAATGTAACACACCTTGCAACGACCAAAAACGTTGCGAGACTAGTTTCAGAAACCGTTGCGGAAAGTGGAATTAAGTTCTACTTTCCGCAACTCTTCACGCAACGTTGCAACGAATTTTTAAGCATTGCACAATGTAACATTCGTCCTGCAACTTGTGTTGCAACGGTTTGCGTCACCAGCCAATGAAAATGTTCCTTTAAGCTCTTTTTATCATCGAAACGAGACAAGTTGCATGAAACGTTGCCTGGTGTGAGACCGGTCAATCAACTTGCTTCGTACTGTGAGAACGGTTGTAGAAATGGCATTGCGAGACAAGTTGCGCGAAAAATTGCACAGTGTAACAGCACCTTTGAGGTGGATTAAATTTTTTTCTCAGGCATTCTGCGGGTCAAACTGTGGGTGAGCAAATATTTTTACGAACCCTTTGAAAGGTTTAGTTAAATTATATTGATGAGAGTCTTTTTATTTCTAGAATAATGGGGGCAAAGCGCAGAAAGCTTATAAAAAAGCATCGTCTTTTATAAGAAACGATGCTCTTGACATCGTCGCAAAGGTTGGTTTTTTATAGTATTTTAACTGTTTCAATGTTGTCACATACGGGGTAAGATTAGTGAATGCTGATTGGCTGAGACGGAGGGCACTTTTTTAGCAATCAAGAGGGCATGATGACTTGCTTCTGATTGGTTAAGAGTTTGCTATTCCTGATCAAGCAAAGTTGCAAGAAAATGTTCTTCCAGAATTCTTTTGTCCACATGTAAAATGCATTTCAAGCGCCATTTCTGTTGGCAGCAACGATTTATTGAATTGAACTTTAACCGAATGAAAGCATGTTGAATCGATTGTCAGTTTTCGCGGCACTGAACAGGCTTTCCCTCAACAATTTTGCTCTTTATGTGATAAAAATGTACTGTAATCATGATCGCAGTGCGTCCTTGTGCAATTAAAGATTAATTTCACTTGTATTTTCAGAGTTTTGTAAATTGGCCTCGTCGCGAATTTTGTGAAAACTTTGAAAATGCGCCGCGTGAAATTAATCTTTAATTGCCCTTGGGCCCATGGATTACATATGTAACAAATAGATTCCATGTTGCCGTGCGCCTGTTCAGTAATTTTAGGGAGCTTAAGCACGTGCGTTTTTGAGATGCGGACGGCAAGCGGAAGAGAAGATTTAGCGTGCCGGGGCAGTGGTGTCTCCTAGATTTTTATACTTGTCATCTCTAATGGAGAGAAGATACTTAGCAATGTAAATGTGGTTGTGTAAAGACAAGTTAAAAGAGAAAACAGCTCACTTCCGGTTGCCGTCCGCATCTCAAAAACGCGCGTGCTTAAGCTCAATAACAGGGAGCTGAAGCACGCGCGTTTTTGAGACGCGGACGGCAACCGGAAGTGAATATTTCGCACGCCAGGATAGCGGTCTCTCCCAGCTTTTTAAACTTAGGGTATCTAATAGTGAAAAGATACTTAGCGATATAAATGTGGTTGTGTGAAGACAAGTTAAAAGGGAAAACAGCTCACTTCCGGTTGCCGTCCGCGTCTCAAAAACGCGCGTGCTTAAGCTCACTAATAGATCACAGATGACGTCAAAATATGGAAAGAAAAAAAAAGTGGCACATGAGCACATGAGGCGATAGCCGAATGTGTCACCGATGTTCTTACCACATTTTGACGTCTTCTGTGATCTATTACTGAACGGACGCACGGCAACATGGAATCTATTTGTTTTATATAATAAAGAATTAAACTTTATTCACATAAAAGCTGATGGTGACGTCAATCGTGCGTGTGTCCTCTAATAGATCATAGGCAAGAACCAATCAAAATGCGAGAATAACTTAGGTTATTATATAAACAAATATATAAAGTGGTGTCACGATAACTTGAAAATGACCGATTTAGAACTCTCACGCCACATTCTAAGTTAATCAGAAACAAAGGAAAACCAATTGTGATTTGGCTTGTAAGAGTTTTCAGCTGCATGGATTTGTTTGTATGACTCAGGAGTTAAAAGGGAGTTTAAGCCGCAAGAAGGACGACAGTGTCGGCGAAATTGCCACTTAGAATATAATATAGCGCTATCGTAAGAATTTCGCGATTAGTCCATCTTTCACAATATGCAAATCAGGCGAACTATAATTCTACAACGGCGGTTTTAAAGAAAAGTGTCTAATCGTCGTGGGTGAGTGGGTCGCGTGTCGTGGGTCGTGGGTCCCTAACCCTAACCCTTTTTTTTTATCAACGACTTGAAATTCTCGAAACAGAGAAGACCTAAGACCTAAGACAAATTTGGACCGAGCACTGAGGGAGCTAATATATATATATATATTTCTTATCTTCAAACAAACACGACCCACCCTTTTAAAGTTAAGGTAAAAAATTAGCGGTTCGTTGTCGTTTGCTCATGTTGTCGCCAAAACATTTTACGTTGTTGTTGGGTGGAGTGTATTAAAATGCGTGCCGGCACGTGCAGCAGGACTATTTTTCCCCTTTTTTACCAGTGGAGTTTTTGTTTTGTGACGTTGCCGTAGCCGTAGCCGTTCAGCAATGCTTAAGCTCCGTTAAGAAACGACGACGGCTACGACAACGACAACGCCACAAAACAATAATATCATTGGTTAAAAAAAGAAAAATATGCTCGTGCGGCACAATTTATTTTTAGGATGTAATGTGCGGCGTGAACGAGATGGAATAATTGCAAAAGACTTGGGAACCTGGCCCGCCATAGTGCAAGGTTACGGGACAAGTTGCATGAAACATATCCCAGTGTAACATACACTGCAACGGCCAAAATCTTTGCGAGACAAGTTGCAAGAGCCGTTGTCGAAAGTAGAATTAGGTTCTACTTTTCGTGCAACTTGTTGCGCAACGATTTTGGCCCTTGCAGGGTATGTTACGCTGTGAAATGTTTGGTGCAAGTTGTCCCCCACAGTGTCGCCAAAAGATTGCGAGACACGTTGCACGAGACATTTCGCAGTGTAGGCTCATCAGTTAATTGTGCTGATTCAGAGCCCGACTTGCCAAGGAAAATGATGATTGGTTCGATTTCCAACAATCGTGCTGTCCATTTGTAGCGTACACAGGCAAATCCTAACGCGTATGAGCAAGCCATTAATCCTACCCTTAATTAAGTGTCCTTGATCTTTTTCTAACGCTTATTCTTCGAATGAACAATTTTGATTTTTCGCTTTTTTGAATTATCCTATTTCTCTTACAGGGCATTGTGACACACTGGGATATTGCTTTTAGTCATGTGGATGAGTTTTTAGCAAAACTCATTAAAAGGGTAAATTTTGCATAGTTTATCTAACAGGACTGCTGACTTTTTCACATGGCTAAGTTTTATGAACATTTTTCTTTAGTCAACGCTTAAATTAAATGCCAGCACAGTTAGTCTTTTTGTTCTCGTAAGAAGCCGTATTTTTGATGGGAATAATGGAGGCTGTGTGGCCCAGTAGCTGCCCAGTGGTTCGGGTGCTTGCTTTGCAAACGGGAGATCCCGGGTTCAAGACCCGCTTTGTCCATTCGTTGAATTTGATCCTGGTAGTCCTTGGTTCAACTTCTCGGCCGCATTTGTATATAGCCAACTGGTTTGCCTCCGGCCAGTTGGGATTCTTAAGTTGTTGTTGTTCTGTTTTGTTCTCAGCTATCGTTTCGTTGATTGTGTTTCATTGGCCCTGAAAAGCCTCTGTGGGGAGTGGTCAATTTTAAGAATGTAAATATGTCATAGAGAGGACGAAACGTCATGCTAAAATTTGCGAGATTTGTTTAGTACTTTTAACTCATTCCTTTCCTGTTATCTACAGATTTCTAGAAAAGTTAGAATAAGTTTGCGATTCTCCGGTTGCTGTTTCACCTAAACGCGTTGCTAAATTTCTCTAATATTAGAGCTTCCAAGGCTGACTAATAGTTGGCAAAGCCTCTCAATTGCGATATTTATCGGTATAAATCTGCAGGTGAAAGGATTTATTTTTACAGATTTCTGAGGGCAATAAGCAAATATTATTTTCCCGTAAGGGTTTACTTTTATTTGGCCGCACAACTATTACCCATTTATCTATGACCGAGGGTTTCAAGGGGCATGGCCCTATACCTTAAAATGATTCAACAGACTGACTTGCATTCCTGTTTTTAAAAATACAAATCTTGCATTGCGAATCACTTTAATTTAAAGCTCATGAAAATCGAAATTTAGAGAACAAATCGGGAAAATATGTTTGCTTTAGTTAATGTCACATTTATCTTACCTTCGACATTTATCTCACCTTTGAAAACCATTTGATTTTAACTGCAGGCTAACTGATGTCTCAATGTCCTATTTTAGCTTGTGCCCTGTTCTTTTTCTTAGGTGCGGTTTGATTTAGGACGCTGTAAACCTCTTCCTAACATATATCACGGACTCACAGGTTCTTTGTGCAAACATTATGCAGCAGGAATGGTACGATTTATAGAAATTGGAGCCGTTTTCAGTTGAGTGTCGAGCCTCTAAACCCATGTCGTGATGTATAGGAAACTCGATTGGCCAACTGAACAATTTCACTCCTTTTGTTAAGAATTGTTTTTTTGAACAGTTGTGGAAAGGCAGGTCAAAAGTAGAAGTGGTTATCTTTTTGCCTGCTCGTGGAAATTTTCCGGGTCCTTGCGTCAAGTACTAATTGTTGGCTTGTGCTCTGCTTCTTACTTGAGACTGTGCAAATCATCCTCGAGTTGATACAAGTGAGATGACTCACCCATTCACTCACTTGCTCACTCACGCACTCACTCTCGTTTTTGTCCGTCTTGTCATTCATCGGTCGACGCTCAGTTGAAAACCAATCCTTCTTCAAAAAGAAAGGAAATATTAATAGTTTTGAAGAGATGGTATTTTTTTAGTGGTGACTCGGGAATACTCGGGAAAAATCCGAGTGCTCCTTAACAGGAGTCGAACCTACGACCGTGACGTCCTTCTGATTATCAGTACGGATGCTCTACCACTTAGCAAAAAGGGCTGATCGGAAAAATCCGAGTGGAATCGAACATACGACCTTCCGATTATCATTTCGGATTCTCCACTACTAAGCTATAGGACGTATACCGCTTAGTAAGTAGAGCATCCGAGCTAGTAATCGAAAGATCATTTCCATCTCAGTTTTCATTTCAGGGAGTATTCATTTCTAATAGTTGACAGGATCATTTTCTTTTAGAACGCAGCTTGGGTTGCGTTTGGTCTTGATGCTCTTGTTCTTCTAATCTGCATTGTCCTTTGTGTACGAGCCTCGAAACATTTTCGCCGCGCGTCAGCTATGCAAGAAATCGACGAACCAGGTAAGACGGACTATTTTAAGTCGATATGGTAGAAGTGGCGTAGACGAGGAGTTTTTATTTTTCCTAAGGAAACCAACAGTATCAGGGCCGTAGGCAGTATGAGGCAAACCGAGGCACTTGCCTCAGTCATTTTTTCGTGATTCTTTAAAATAAAGGGTGATTCCAGTGTTGTCTTTAAAATGTAGTCATCATAAACACCTAAAATGCCTACGAAGAGAATTTAACCATGGATATTGCCTCAGTCATAATTTTTTTCTGGCTACGGCACTGAGTATGGTGAGAAATAAGTGTATTTTGTTAAAATACACCTTACTGTGAAAATGCATGCTTGTTTTGCGCTCGTGTGTTTTTCTCCCAATCTCCTGTCTTCTTCCTCTAGTCTACTTGAGTTACTTCTCTTGTGTACGAAAAGCAGCCTACATAATTGATTTCACATGGGCGGAGATTGGAGCCAAGGGAAAGGAAAGGCTCCACTCTCTACTCTTTGCTTATCCCCACCCCTTCGGTTGCAATATCTTTTCTCCCCAACCTCCTGTCGCCTCACCAATTCAAGTTGGCAGACAAACATTTCGCAAAGAAGTATACAAAGCGCTCGTCCGCTAAAAAACGTGCACTTCTGGCTGCAGACAAAAAGAAAGAGTGACTGGCGTGCCAGCTATGAATTCTTATTGGAACTCGCGTAATGCGGCACACTCTTTTTCGTACTTCACGGCTGCATCGTTATGAAAATATCCCCTGGTTTTTTCTCGTCGTCTCTTGGACTCTTGGAGTCACATCGCCCCAAACACCATAGTGTTCGTAGGTTGCTGGAGCGACTAATATTTGTGTTGTTTCAAGTAGCGTGTGGGTGTGATTCAATAGTTCTAATCTACTCAATTCTCCTCAAAATTGATCCTTTTGGTTCGCCTTTTTCAGATTCAGAGGGCGAAGTGGTTGTATTAAAGATGGTGCACAAAACTGATAGTCAACAGTTAGTTCTTTAGTCAGGTTCACTTTTGCATTTGCTTTCGTCGCAGCAACTTAGTTACATTTTTTTACACACAAAATACATCTTAAAATGTGGGTGTTTGCAGATAAGAACCCACGCGCTTAAGAGTGTTCACACACCTATTCCAATTGACAAAAAGGACAAGGAATTTTAATAAATTTATTAATTCGTTTCAGTTAAAAGTACACAAAGAAAATACAGTGGAACCTCTCCTTTGGGACTCCTCTATTCAGGGAACACCTCCATTCAGGGGACACAGAATTTGGTCCCGGAAAAATGTTCACACTAATATTTCACTTCAACCCAACCGCTATTCAGGGGACACCTGCCTTGGTCCCGAGGATGTCCCTTTAATGGAGGTTCGTTCCACTGTTATAACTTATAGTTGAGTTGAAGGTCATTCTTGGGTTTCTCACGTGAGGAAATATAAGCTTAAATTTCTTTGAAAACTTTCAGGAGATGACGAGCTTTGAGTTAGTAGAAGTACACTCCTGTACTGACTATTTTCAAAGTGAGTCCAAGTGAGAAACGGTCGTGATGGTAATAAGTTTTACTTTTCATATTTTAAACTTTTTGCAAACTTGCTCATTTTAACAACGAACTTTATTTAAGTGTGAAGTGTATTTATTGCTGGGGCACTAATCGGGGAAACTGAACGGCAAATCAATTCAACTCATATCAAATCATAGTGTGGTTTTTTAGGGTCATTTAACATTTCTTTTGTTCTGGAAAATGTTGGATGGATTTGAAGCCGTTTGAACAGTTCGGTCAACAGTTGTAAAACATACGCATGCTCACGTAAGGTCCTAAATCTGGACTGGAGCGTTTTGTTTCTTAATCTTAGTTACTGGCAATCAAAGTGTTGGTTCCACTGTTTGCGCGATGCTAGAACCGTTTAAACGGCATCCGCACAGCTTTGTCGTTGCATTCAACATTTGCCAAACCTACGGTTTAACTTTTTTTGAGCGAACAGTGCTTCTTGTGTTTTTAATAGTACATCGCGATTGGCTGATTTCGATCCTCTG
>NC_090870.1:56229801-56232301 GCF_036669935.1 Montipora foliosa
CCCTCTCCTGGGTACGGGGTCCTGTCGATGTATGGTCCCTTGAATTGACTGGGGGAAACCGGGGCTCGCAGAGGAAAAAAAAAAGGTTCGTGTTCGGTTGAGATTAAGGACTTTAAGCAAGGACGACCACGACGGCTACGAGAACTTTGGCTACAAATATTATTTCCCGTTACTAACTTCTTACTAACCGAGCGCGAGGGCCGTACTGGGGAATATTGGCCCGAGGTCGTGGCAGTACGGACCGAGCGCAGCGAGGTCCGTACAAAAAGGACCGAGGGCCAATATTCCCCAGTACGGCTCGAGCTAGCTCGGTTAGTATGTAGTTTATTATATGGCTTTTTAATTACCTTTTGCTTTGTTTTTGCAAGCCGTTTTGAATCGTACACGTACTGATGTATGAAGAAGACAGAGACAAGTCTTGAGCGAAAATAAGATCCTTTCTTTTCAAACCTTTTCTTTCATGATTTGCATGGACGGGCATTTCTTTGCATTTTGGTCACGTGCAGTAAAAACATAATTATTTCAATGACTCTTTTACAACCTGGTGTTAAGGAATCTTATTTGATTTTTTTGTTCGTCGAGCGCGGCATAGAAAGCAGTGCTCTCGATGAAGTATTGGGGCTCAATTTATTGTAATGTACTCCTCGTATTGTTCCCCGGGAGATTTGTATGCCAGTGGAAGTGAATGAGTAAGTAATAGACCATATTCGTATTCTCAGTATTGGACTTGAACTAGCTTGCAATGGAGGCTAATGCGGGGAATATATTAAAAAGTATTTGCATTTGAAAAGATTCCCCCGCATTAGCCTCCATTGCATGCTAGTTCCAGTTAAATACCGAAAATACGAATATGGTCTATTATGTATGAACTAAATATCTTTGATGTTAATCAGTAAATTCTAGACATTTTCCCTTAAGATATTACTTACAAGACACGAAGATTCCTAAGCCCTTGAAAGGCGTTTTGTCTGATGATTTCAATGCTGTTGTTCGCTAAAGATCTGAAATTAAAAAAGGCGTGAACATCAAAAATCAATTTAGACCAGTGTCCATTACCCAGAGTAAGAATCTGGTATCAGGTTTTTCCCCATCGACTTCAGGAAAGTGTCTATTTTTAAACCGAGTTTTGAAGGCAAAAAGACAATAGACCAAATCGGCTAGGGAAATTCGGATTTAGATCTTAAACTCTTGATCTTCAGATTTCCAGTCGAACACAAAATCTGAAAAACGGAAACCCATGGCAGGAAGGATTTCTAAATCCAGATTTCCCCGGCAATCGAACGCACCCTGAATATTGTACCCAATTCAAATCTCCTGGGGTTAAGGTTCTTAGTTTGTGTATTGTATTTTGCATTATAATGTAGCATTGACATTTAAATGATATTGAAATACCTGGAACAAAACGTTTTATTCCCAAAGGGTTTAAATTGGGTACAACCTTGGGTTAGCCGATTTGGTCTAATGTTTATTTTTCCGCAAAACTTGGTTTGAAAGTAAACACTTTTCTGACGCTGACGGGGACTAGGCCTATAGGCCTATAGGGAGGAGCAAGGGTTGCACAGTCGGTTAGTGCGCGGCCTTGGTGCATAAGGTCCTGAGTTCCATCCCCGGATCTCACATCCTTGTTTCGACTTCTTTCCTTTCAGTGTAGCCTAAGTAGCTTTAAATACCCTTAAAACGGAGCACTGATGGAAAGAGGGGGGTAAAATGAGCGCACCGTCCGCTTCCTGGGAGAGTACTCTCTAGAGAGTAAAAGGAACTTCCGACGTTAAATAACGTGTACCTTTACGTTTACCTTATAGGCCATTTTACAGTTGCAGCTAAGGGCGCTTTCCATTTGACAGAACTGACCGGCCAGACCAGGAATTTGGTAGGTTTAACTCTAAAACGCCCTCAAATTAACACTCTTCGAGGATGATATACTACAATCCTCCGGAAGAAGATGAGGGGTTATCATGCAAGAGTTCCTTCATATTGTTGGATTTTCTTTGCAAACTGATGGGTCTGGCCGGCCAGTTCTGACAAAAGGAAAGCGCCCTTAGTTACCTGGCCTACGAATGGAAGCGAGCCTGCCGGTGACCCTGTTTTGATATAAACCTTCGTACTTTCGTAATTTTAATATGGACTAATTAGAATTAACACAACACAATTTGCATGATAAAAGCAGTGGGGGCTGTATCAATGCAAGGTCACCGCCAGCCTCGCAGCCATTCATAGGCTAGGTCGCTGAGCAAACAACTGTAAAATGGCTAATAGACCTCTTTCATAATGGCGGCCAAATAAAATACTCTTTTGTTTTAATGCTAATAAGCCTTTCTAGCCTCGCTACGACGAGCACATTTCAAAAGAATATTTGTTTTAAATTGAGGCCAGTTGGTCTAATTAACATGGGTACAAAATAATGTTTATAAAGGTGGTCACCATTTATGAAGACTCTTGATTTAGATCATGATTTGAAAATTGTATCAATAACATTTCAACGTAATTACATTTCACTGTC
>NC_090870.1:56237301-56239801 GCF_036669935.1 Montipora foliosa
AGCCACGTCGTCAAGACTCGTGTTTGCGTCTTTTTCCGAAAGTATTAGACGAGAAATGCTATTCTGCATGTGGCGACTTTGATGGGCAATAAAAACAAACACCTATAGTACCGGTAAGTAAAATTCAGGATATATTCTCTCTGCGCACTATGCCTTGTCCGCACCACTTTTGCATCAAAAGGAATCTGTATCGTAAAAATATAATTTTAACAAAACTAGGCTGTTAAAATACGATAACCAAATCTTATTCTACAATTAGAACTAACGTCACGTGGACAACGAAAAATACACCATGCTGTGTTGCAGGCAATCGAAGTCAAGTGTTCAATGTGGACAGCAGAATTAATATAATTTTATGAAAGCGTGGGTCGTGAAATTGATACTAACATTTAGATTTAAAGGCTCAACCAAGATCTAAAGTGAGCTTGTCTGAATTTCGGTTTAAATAATATTGAAATATAAGTGAATTTATTGTATAAATTATATTTTTCCCTGACTCGATCACCTCTTTTCCTATAATGATTAAGATATTATTTTTCTCGCATTGTGAAAACAAAGTTCTGCTAAAGCAACTGCCATTCAAATTTACTTTTTAAAGTATGATAAAAATGAAAAGTAAGGAAACTAAAGAAAGAATATTATATAATTTTTTACGTAAAAATAAAACAAAAGTTGCAAGCTTGGAGTTGAATAAAAAAAACACTGACCTGGCTCTAAATCGCGATAAAAGATTTGCCGGAATGGAGCAAAACCATCAACATTTCTTCCAGTTCTTTAAATGTGTTCCACACATTTGAAAAATCTGCCAGGTTTGAGTATATATTATGCAGTCTTGTCTGCATGCTTCTTACATATCACCGCCTAATCTCACTGCATATCTATTTGAACGCGGAAGTAAAAAAGCCACAGCTGACGTGTTGAAGATACAGTAAGTAGAACTGTCTTTTCACTTAAAAACAGAAGCGACCATTTCCTTTTTTCTGAATGAGTCTTTATTGAAGTAAGAAGGAACAAATCTAAAATGATAGTAGATTTCTTGTTGCCCAGTTTACATTATCTAAGATTTTGTCTTCCCCACTTTTAGGATAATTAATTATACGGTGAATAGTACTTATTTGCCTCAATGAAGTAGCCAGAGACACCTTATTTTATTTATCAGCTATTGCCCAATGAGGTGTGCCAATTTGACTGGTTAACAATTAACTCACGGAAGGAATAACGACGTATCCGGCAGTTTGCAAAGCGCTTTCTTAAGAGAGGTTTTTTCTTTGTAGCAGAAGAATTAAGGACGGATCTTACAAATTTTTCCCCAGGGATTGGAACTATTATATGTCAAAAAATGAAGTTGTATGAACTCGAAGCCCACGGACAAGAAGCAAGAGGTGTACGGAAAGAGAAAGGTGGTGACATTTAATTGCTACTGACACAATTTGAGAGGCTTTCAATTGAGTGTCGAAAGTAATTAGCGAATTGCATTGGTTTTGCATTACTTCACTCAGTGATTGGTTCAAAGTTCTCGCGCCATTTTGTCAACCAATCAGACGTGAAGCGAAACCAATCGTGGCTTTCCCGTGCACATTTTCCCGCGCTTTGTGTCGGCTACGTGTAATTACTTCGAGTTTTGATTGGTTTACTGGATTGTCTCCGTCCTTTTTTGATTGGCCAAAGTAATTACTTTGGTTTTGGTTTTACGACGCTCGATTTAAACTCGCTCTAATTTGCATGCCTGGATATACGTGCGCTTAGACATCTTTTGAATTTTATCGCATTTCAGGAGAAATTATTATTTTTAGCTCTTCCGTATTCCTGTAAAGATTCACATTTAATACGTAAGTGAAGAACAGTCTCACAAATGGGAATGTCTGGAACTAGAACCCTTCCTGCAATCACAAAAATAATTTTTTGGCACCATTTCGAAACAACTAGCCAAACAGTATTGCCACGTTTGAACGCCATACTCTTAAAGATAAAACCAAAGGTATCAAGTACTAAATCTTTTGAAAAACGACAGACTTTCTTAAAGTGTTCATCTCTATTGATTTTTGTCTCGAGTGCAATAAGATGCACGAATCTTTTAGAAGGAATTTCACTTATTTTTAGGCGATTTATGTTTCCAAAAAACGATTGGTATCATGTATAGAACAGGTTCCATACTCACCTCAAGGCGCTATTATGGCGGGATTTTGCAAGTGTAGTCGAGTATCCCCTGAAATTATTCCAAAACCTGGACTACAAGACACTATATTTAAGGTGGAATTTGGAAACGGAAGACATATCAACATTAGTAACGACGAAGTGTAAGAATATACCAGATATCATCTGTTCTATTTAACAAACTGATATCAGTTTTTCATGCGTTTGTCCTGTTATTGATCATGAATAGCGTCATAACATTGTCAAAGTGGCTGTGGATCGCCTCGTGGATCCACAGCTACTTTAACAATGTTATGACGCTATTCATGATTAATAACAGGACAGACGCATGAAAAACTGACATCAA
>NC_090870.1:56244801-56252301 GCF_036669935.1 Montipora foliosa
CTTTAAGTTTCATAGTGATGGATTCTATTGCCCAACGAAGGGTAGTTGTCCTCTTCTGATTTTAAAAACGAATTTCTGTCTCATAAGTGGTCATCGGATGGCATTCTTTTTCCTGTGAATTTGTTTGGATATCCTCTCATAGCCAAACGAGACTTCAGTTTACGTTTACGTTTTCTTGGATTGTTCGGCATTATTGAGTTGACCATCAGTAACGACTCATGCCCTCATGTCCTCCATCTTTACAAAGCGGACCAGCTACTGTTTTTGGTATAATTTCATCTTTTTCCCGCATTCTCGTTATCATTGAGTCGTCGTTAATTGCTTAATCTCTCTTTACTTCGACGCCAACGAGGACCAGCTGATTGAAATTTAACGAATGCGAAATGTTGCAATTCTGGGGCCCTTTTCTTCACAATCATTTTACTTTTAGTTATCTAAAAAGCATTTTAAAAGACCATCTTAAGTAAATCAAGTGGTTCACACGTTACGTCATCGCCTACACTTGGTGGACTGAAACAAAAGATCTCTCATTAGCTTCTTTAGTTCGTCCACATGCATACGTACACCATTATCAAATTGAATTCGGTCTCAAAGAGACGACGACGCTCTCGGCACCGCAAAGGACACTTCAAAATGTGACTTTGCGCTATCATGATCATGAATTCTTCGCAGTTATTTCGTCCTTTTCACGTAGTCCAGTAAGAGCGAATTATCCAGTATTAACAAGATTACAAACGTTTTTAAAGTAAACATAGAAAACGGAAGGATCAGTGTTGTATGCTGACGTGTCGTCGAAAGCCTAAATTTGGTTGTTTTCCAAAACACACAATGATATTACATTTCTTTCTGGCGTTGTCGTTGCCCTAATATATTGTTTCGCATACTCACGGCTAAGAAATGTGTGCTGCACAAGCAGCACGATTATTTTTCATATTTGACCGAGATTACAGTTGTTGTTTTATGGCGTTGTTGTTGTCTATAGCCCCACTCGCCGTCTTTCTCTAGTCTTGAAAGAAATATGTTTGCGTTGCTTTTCTGGCAAAAGCGAATCATGCTCGACGAAAACATTGAGCCCCGTAACTCACCGTCTACCTTTAAAAGTAGCAGAATTACTACCAAAAATCTTACCAGATAGAGTAAGGGCTTTCCTTGCGTAAACAGCTCCCTTTTTAAAATGAAACAGCCTAAGAGATAAGAAATCACTTGAATATTTCCATCGGAAGGAAAAGAATTGTTAAATTGCATTCGGAGGTAAATAAAATACCGCCTGAACAATCGGATTTGCCAGAAATCATTCTTGTCACCGTCTTCCTTGTAAAATCACTTTTCTTAAAAACACCCTGCAGGCGAATTTCTGCCAACGTTATTTTTTTTCTTAACGTAAGTCAAAACAAATAAACTCCCAAGACTAGAAATGGAACCAAAGGAAGTTCAAGGCAAAATGCTCGTTTAAATTGTCGACTTTGTATCCTGTCTTGTCCGCAAAAGATGCAATAAAACGGACTACGTTTGAAATTTTCTTTTACATGAATCCTTAGGGCATGTACAACTTAGCAAACTTGTGTACCTTTTAAATACAGGATATTACGTTTTCAAAATACCTGCTGATAATTCAAGCAACCAAACTCGAGACTCACAGTGAATGTTTTTCTAAAAAATCAACATCCACTGCTTAAGTAGACTCGATTTCCATCCAGTGCAGTTAACATCCCCTTCCCAACGAAAGGCATTTGTCCGTGACGTAGCACCAGTCGCAATTGTATTTTGTATTCAGCCAATTGTATTTTGTACTTGGCAGGTAGACGACTTTCTGAGTGGTGAAAAATTCAATTGGCTGGACAAGTGATCCAGCCGTGGTATGCGCAGAGGAACGCGTCGCACAAAACGGCTGGTCAATCCAGCCTACTGCTTAAGATGAAAGACAGGAAAGCAAAGGTATTTAAGGGATTGAAAGAAAATACCGTATTCATATTTGGGCTCAGTTCCAGCTAACAAGATAATGATAATAAAACTCTTGCAGTTCCGGAGAAATAGGCAAGTCAGTGCGAAAGCTTACCCAGCGGCCGCAAAGGAACCCTGTGAAGATATTGTCATTTGCCGGCGCAGGAAACAAACGTATTTTTCAACAAATTCGAGACACGTGCATATTCCTCGCTTGCGAGGGCATACTGTACTGGATGTTTTACCTTAAACGTGTGCTAAAGCGGCAGCAGCAAGTCAGCCTGTTAGACCATTTTAAGTGGCGTTTTAAGTGGCTGCATCATTTTTGCTATTTGTTGCCGGTTTGGCTGTTTGGGGTGGCTGCTTGCTCATATTAACTTAGCTCTTACTTCAGGAAGCCAGCTCCCTCCTTCATCAGTTTTATCCCTTCATATTGTTGGTGTTGTCCAATTGCCAATGCTTCCTTCCTCAATCATGCTGCACGACGATGTCCTTTTCTATCCTTTTAAAGGGAAGTAAAAAGACTTTTAATTTGTCCACGGTTTTTTAAACCTCCGAGTGTCGTTCTAAATGTCTGTTTTTTTTTTTGTTAAACATTAGAGAGATTTATCATCACGTTTACTTGAAACAGCAAACGTTGGCTTGCCGTTTCACGTTTCACGCGAAACAGAGAGAAGGTTTTGACTTTAGCTTCGCCTGACCCACGGAAACTCGAGTATGTATTTATAGTTACCAAAAAGCAAAAGCAATAACTCGGTGTCTTGAAGCTATATAAAATGAAACTCCTTACCCGTCAAATTTTGAGAGTTTCGATGAACCTGTTTTATCGGTCAACAGAGAGTCAACGTGAGTTCATAAAGAAAATTGCGTGGCAAGGAATCAGTTATGAACGATCCATAACCATGAAACCTAATTTTTTCTCCTTTGGCATACCGGAAATTGGTTTTGGGGTATTCTTTTTCCGAAAACAACTTCTTATATAGAAGAAACGAGAAGAAAATTTTACGTATACGGCAAACGTGGAAAATGCCTACTTTCATATAGAAACTGCAAGCGGCAGCCGGCAAACGTAGAAATGAACGAAATTATATATGAGATGAATTATATTCTGAACTGCGGATATGAAATCAAGTATCCGCACAGTTATGGGCGCAATTTAAGCAATTGCGTAGTGAAGCCTGAAAAATTCAGGACTTCAACGGGGTTTGAACCCGTGACCTCGCGATACCGGTGCGACGCTCTAACCAACTGAGCTATGAAGTCACTGACTTCTTATATATCATTTCGTTCATTGATTCATTGCTCACGGGAAAATTAGAATCCACAAATGACCAGCTCCCAACGTCAGTAGCTTCATAGCTCAGATGGTTAGATCTTCTCTACGCAATTGCTTAAGTTGCGTCCATAACTGCGAGGATCATAGCTTTACTTGAAAACGTAGAAATGGCGGGAAAATCATGGTAGCGTGGTCACTTTATAACCGTTCGCGTTTCAGGTAAACGCTTTGCTAAATCTCTCTATTGACCGCGTAGAAGGCGTGGAATGTTCCTTGAACATTTCTCCTATACACTCTTGCCGCCTTGCCGCTGTAACTTTGTAAGTTTTATAGCATGCAGAATATCGTAAAGCTGAACCTTCCCCCAGTTGTTTTCCAGTAAATTAAATTGTTTTCCTTTCGGTTTTCTCTTGTTTCTCAGAGCTGGCCTTCTGCATTGAACGCATTTGGAATAAGCGAATAAGGGTTTAAGTCTATAATATTCCGGAAGGACACATCTAGCAAATTCCTTACCTCTTGTGACACTGATCAAAGAAGTGGACATTTAACGGAGGGTGTCATTTGCTTACTAGCTCCAATTTTCCGGCCTAAAAAAACGTTTGACAGGAAACAATATAACAATAGGATAACAAATGAGTGATCAATTAAATGTCCTTTTCGAGTCTTTTTTGCCAAGACGTGAAACACCGACAACGGTTACCGTGAAAGAAGGGGGAAGAAATGCTTACGACCGCCAAAAAAATTAACATGGCTTACGCATCTTGGGCTTCATTATTAGTAGACCATAAAATACATGATTTGATTAAAGGACCGGCACAGAGACTACAAGAGGGTAAAAAGGGAGACTCTTCGATATGTACGAAGAGACGTTTTGTGGAGGATAAAGCTTGCTTTGTGATGCTGCCAATGGAGCTCAACGAGGATAGATAGGCAACATGGAGTTTCATGACAGTTTCTCGTCCAAAATGATTCCCAAGAAAACAGGTCATGGGTTCGAATCCCGCTTTGAATTCGCCTGAAATGATTAGGTGTCTATAAGGGCCGATTTACACGATACGATTTTGTCGCTCGCGACAAGCTCACGACAGGCCTACGACATGACTTACGATTGTCGCAGCGTTTTAAAACATGTTTTAAAATGCTACGACATTTTTTCTGACGTACACAACAATCGTAAATCATGTCGTGGGCCTGTCGTAAGCCGTTATCGCATGCGACAAAGTCGTACCGTGTAAATCGGCCCTGAGAGACATTAATTGCTTACAATTGTCTAGATAAGTGCGAGGATTACCTCTTTCTTTCGGCTATAGCCCGCACTAAAAAAAAAAAAAAAACGTGAAAAAAATCTTTTTCATTATGCATTGGTCATTTCATCCAGTAAGTCATTGTTTAATCTAGTTATCCTTCTTCGATACGTAAACGTACCATAAAGTGTTCAAAAGCGGATTGAACGAAACTTGTTCGGAAAAAAAGTGCCATGACAAGATATTGAGTAGATTACAGAGGGTCGTGAGTTCACATGTCATCTGAATCCCCGAAAAAGGTCGAAAATGTTCAGAAAATCCAATCGACTTTTCCAACTGTTCCCACTGGGCTTTTAGGAGTGAATTTGATGCAAATACTTATCCTGATGTTGAATTTCTAACATTACCCACTTGGGTGGTTAGTTGGTTCCATTCAATGTGATTGCGAGATGCAGCAATGGGTCGTTTTGACTAATCTGGCTTAGTGCTGTAGTCTGAGTGAAAGACCCACATTTCGCCTTTGCTAACTCTAGCGTCCGACAATAGCTTAGTGGTTAGAACATCTGACTAGATCACGGAGGGTCGTGCTTTCAACTTACTCCTTCTGGATCATTTCATTCAAAGTCGAGAGTCCATAACTTCTCATGCGGTTGAATTTTTATCATCATTCACTTGGGCAAGTCTCATTGCTTCAAATCATAGTGCAACTTCATCTTGCTTTAACCAGATGAGGACCACAACACATTTCTTAGTTCAGTGGAATGCACATAATTAGATGCACGCTCAATTTTGACATCGGACACGATCGCTACCTATTTTCAACAACAAGGTAAGGTAAGGGTAAAGGTTAGTGTTGGTTTTAGCTTTGGGTAAATGCAGCAGTTAATCTGTACTTAAAGTGTCTGTATCCCGTGACACGAGTGATGTTAAGGTTGGGGACAAGAGCAAGGGGACACTTCGTGACGCTTATTGAAATCCGTGTGCATCTAATTATGTGCATTTCTGGACATCGGACATAAGTGGACAGTTCTGGTCTGAAGATCAAACAAGGTCCAAAAACACCCTGACTAACGTCTGCCTTGGACTCATTGTTGAGTAGTATATGCCGATCTGTGGGTTATGCGACGGTTGGATCTGGAGATATCGAGTGGATCGATCCACATCATTAGTCCCTAAACCTTAAACCCTAATGCTAACGAACTAACCCAGTAGCGCTTCAAGATTTCTTACCGATAAAAGGACTCACCAAGTCATTTACAAGAGAATTGCCACCATGAATTCTCATGACCTGCCGGGGCGGATTCAGAAATTCCAGAAAGAGGTGACTGAAGAAAATGGAGCGAGAGTGCACCCCTCTACCTCCCCCCTCCCCCCTCTCCCCACGCACACACGCACACATGCCCTCTAGCATACAATGACATTAAATGGAAGGAAAATAAGGCTTTCTGGAGCAAAAAGATCAAATGCTCATTGGAACAGATAGGATTAGGAGACCTCTGGATGAAAGCACACTATGTAGACATAGGAATTGTAAACATTATCAGGCAACGACTCAAGGATATCGAACTACAAAGATGGCTAAGTGAAATAAATAACGACACCAAAAAAGATGCTAACCAAAGCAACAAAATGAGAACCTACCGGTAATTCAAAACGATAGACAATTACAAATGTGAAGACTACCTACATCAGGTCACCAATACACGACACAGAATAGCCCTAACAAAACTGCGACTTAGCAACCACAAATTAGCCATAGAGACAGGATGTTATTCGAAACCGCTCAAGAAACCTGCGGATAGAATTTGCCCAATTTGTAAAATAGAAATGGAGGACGAATACCATTTTCTAAATATATGCCCTCAGTGATTATCAGGAAAAAGGACTTTCGTTACTAGACTATTTGGAAAAAGAATATAGAATAAAAATAAGAAGAATGTCACCTAATAAAATATTCATGTTTCTGATAAACCTCCCTAGCGGAAATGTTAAAATACAAAAAATAATAGCAAAACATATATTCGAATGCTTTGAAAAAAGGAAAGGGGAAGACGGATAAAAGTAAATACTTCAGGACTTAATTAATTAATTACCTTTTAGCCATGTATATTTTTGTTGTTTGTAATTGTTAGTTATTTGGAAATTGTGGTCGATATACTATTTATTGTATAAGACTCCAAATAAGCATAAAAACATGTCTGTCTGTCCGGTTGAATGATTAATAAGCAATAAAGCCCTCTATCCGAACAATTCACGTTCGTGTTGTACATCTACCAGGGCAAAATGCATTTCAAATAAGAAAATCTCTCAAACTGAACTAATCATTATCTAAAGTAAAACCGCCTGATGCAAACTGTAGCACTTGAAAGTTGGTTGGGTACAAAAGCTCCTTAAATACAGGGGAAAAGCCCCCGCCCCTAAATCCGCCCCAGTCGTGTCGGTTTTGTTATCTGGTTACACTATTTCTCCCAAGTATCACAGATGAAAGCCATTTTACTTGGTAAGTTTTCTGCTATCCGACTCGCTTTGGGTTCATTTTATATTCACGTCACATTTAGCTATAAGAAAATTATCGTTGAGTTTTTGACCACTCTACAACAACTTCATCCTTTGAGAAAGGGATCAGACGGAACTGGAATAATAATTATGTTTTACCCGTTTGAATTAAGGATTAGGGTTAGGGCTTAGGGACGGGGATCTATCCACTCGTTCCTCATGATTCACCGATCCACAAGTCGCACAACCCCTCCCCCACCCAGTTAATATTTGTTGTCCAAAGCAAGCATGCTGCCAATTTTTATTATTTGATTACGAGACGAAAACACGTTTTGGTATAATTGCGTTTATTAAATTCTCATTCTCGGATAAGGCATTTCGCGTGTTCTGATTGGTTCACTCAATCTCGGTTATCAGCTCATATACATTAGTTTGACCTTGTATGGTAAATGATTGCGTTAAGCGTTGCTAAACTAAAAATTTTTCCGCCGAAAAGCAAAATTTCTCTTCTTTTCTCTTCTTTTTTGTGGAAACTTTGGCTCA
>NC_090870.1:56257301-56264801 GCF_036669935.1 Montipora foliosa
AGCGCTCCTATGATTGCGTCGCTAGCGAAAACCAGGCTTTACGATGGTTTATTTATCTTTATTAACTCGTTTGATGTAAAAACCAAATGCCACCGACGCAGCAACACAACTTTTTTAGAAACTAGCGCCTTGAAGGAGAACTTGTTAGTCCGGTCGACGCTCTAGCGAATTTTTTTATTTGCTTCCCCCCCCCCCCCCCCCCAAAAAAAAAAAAAGGTCAACTGCAAATCTTGGACGAATGCAACCGACGCGCGAGAACTGGTACAAATTTCTGTCAAACTCTCCCAAATTTCAGAGGAGCTGGTGTCTTAATTGTCTTGCCTCCGGGAAAGGCGATTTTATTTGTCAAGATACTTTACAGAAAATTAGGTTTGACATTTCTTTTGGAAAGTTTGTGACATCTATTGTGTAATCTATTGTGTAATCTATTGTGACATCTATTGTGTAATCTATTGTGTTTGCGATGCGGCCCTATAACGCATACTTAAGCTTAGACTTGTGAGAATCATTTTAGCGACAGTTCTGGTCACGTGACTTTTGTAGTTTTACCGCCGAGAAATAGGATTGATGTCGAGTCGAGTGTGGAGAACCGTTTTTCTTTTGAACGAGTCGATTATCGTGTTATATCGAGATTATCGAGGAGATAAAGCTGTTGTGTTCATAGACCTAATAGACCTCTTTCATAATGGCAACCAAATAAAACATTGTTATGTTTTAATGTTAATAAACCTTTCTAGCCGTCTCTACGACGAGCAAATTTCAAAAGAATTTTTGTTTCAAAATGAGGGAGTAGGTTCAATTAACATAAGTACAAAAGAATGTAAAAGTGGTCGCCATTTATGAAAGTGGTCTACCGGCTAACTCGGAATGTTGTACCCAATTCAGACCCTTTGGAAATAAAACGTTTTGTTCCAGGTATTTCCATATCATTTAAGTATGAATGCTACATTATCACTCAGATACAATACTCAAAGAATCTTAATTCCCGGGACGTTTGAATTGAGTACAACATTGAGTTAGCCGATTTGGTCTATTGAATACGTAGTGCGACAGTTGCTTTCTCTTTTACCCTTTTGTTTCGTTTATTATAAAGATCAACGTCAGTTTTACCAGATGTTGGTTTCCTGCCTGTTGTTTGCGTAATGGACTGGATTGTGATTCCAAGATCTCTCTGTATATTATCTTTACTTGCTTTCACCATTTCAACTAATTCTCCAGGAGGTATGTTTTGAGGCGGCTGACCCTTCAAGGATGGAAACAAGACGGCGAATTCAACTTCTAAGGTACCAGCGGTGACAGATTTTCCTGCGATTATGACGTCAGCTGACGTTAAGTACGTTGCTTGGTCTGAACTTCGTTTCACTCTGTCGGCCTTTGACTTACTGTGACAAATAAAACGATTTGATTGTCAGAAGTTTTTCATACTGCTGTCTATTGAAACGTCGCTTTGCATTTACAACTGAAATATATGACCTTCTCATGTCCTCCATCAATCGCGTACCGTCTCGCTTCCATTCTTAGGGCAGATAACTTAGCTACAACTGTAATATGGTCCATTGACTTGCTCCCAACCGGATGGTCGGGCGCGGCGCAGCTAATTTCTGTTTCGTAGACGGCCGCAACCTCTCGTTGCCACGGTATATCTTCTCTGCCTCCATTGTCGATGAGAAAATACCCTGGTACAGGCTGGTCACGTGGCACTCGTCGACAAATATTTCCTCACTGGGGTAGTGTTTCTGTTATATTTTGATATCGCAACTGGGCGCAAGCGTATTCGTTTGAGAAGGCCGTTCAAAATCCGGATCGGACCGGATCGGATTTACAAAACACGGACCGGATCAATAACAAAATTCCGCCAAAAATAGACGGTCACCAGACAACGTGCTGAAGACAGGAAAAGTCGAATTCTGTGTCTTTCTCTCTTGGGTAGTCGTCTCCTCATTTATTGAGACTCGTCGAAATGGTTTTTTCTTTCCAGAGGTGATTACAGATCCGAAATGAAAGATATGATGTGACGAATTGACTGCGTGCGCGACGGTCTTGAAAACTGAAAACAATTTTTTTACTTTACCCCAGTCCCTGACAATTGCACAAAAGCCTGATTTAGCAACGGAAAGGGAACGTCAGTTGACGAAGGGAGAGCCCGCAGAATAGTTGGGATTCTACTCGACTAATATGGCCTAATATGGATATTTTGCTGCGCGCGCCATCGTCAACTGACATTCCCATTCTGTGGCTAAATCACGCTATTGTGCAATTAGAAGGGACTGGGGTAAAGTAAAGAATTGTCGTCAGTTTTTGTTTGAAAAAGAAGACCGTTGTGTACGCAGTCAATTCGCTTATTGACGTCAATTCTTCACATCAAATCTTTCATATAATTCCGCTTCAGAATCTGTAATCACCTTTGGAAAAAAAAACACATAAGTGAGGAGACGACTACACAAGAGAGAAAGGCACAGATTTTGAGCACGTTGTCTGGTGTTATTGATCCGGTCTGAGTTTTGTCAATCCAGTCCGATCCGATCCGATCTGATCCAGTCCGGTCCGGTCCGATCCGATCTGATCCTGGTTTTGCCAACGGCCGTTTGAAAGGCATTTTTTTAAATAAGTAATCTTTATCTTACAATGTAAGTATCAAAAAGGTCTAAAGAGCTGAAGTTATATTCCCACAGGATATGAATTCCCACAAAAAGCGGTCAAACTAAAAGCAAAAGCTTTTGTGACCGACAAGACTACTTTAATGTCGCGCGGCGATTGACGTTCACAAAATAATTGATTTCGTTAGTAGCTAAAGTAGCTTCTACAGAACATACACTAACACAAAAGAATACACCAAACACTACGTTTGCTTGATAAAAATGTCTCTTATATTTTACCGGGGCTAAAAATACAGACGCTATCAAAGCGCTGTGCAGTGGTAAAAAAATTCTTAACGACATCGACAATTTACACGAAGTTATTGAAATATAAATATCGTAAGTCAAAACTGGCTACTAGTTGTACAAGATTGCGACTTTAGGAATCACGATGTTTAACATTGGAAAGAAAAAGGAAAATCAAAGAACAAAATGAAATACCTGCATACGTTAATACAGTTTGATTTCATGATTTGAGGCCGATACATGACATAAGAACCTAAATAACATTTTAATGGATTTCTTCACAGTAATTTTTGCCATTACCATGATATGAATACTTTACCTTTTGCATCCATCACCATCATTGCAAAAGAACGTTGTGCACGCATTCGCTATTGCTGTCTTAAAATTTAACTCATGCCATTGATTCTGGAATAGAATTTTTAAAAAGCATGTAAATACAAGATTATGCATTATATATGTTTAGGCATATACAGTTACTTTAAAAGAGAAATTACGGTCCTTACATACAACCTTCATTTGATGAAGGTATGTAAAATTCATAAGAGAAAAATCGCACGGCGGTGTCGAAAAGCGTAAGATTGCAATTGCCCTAAATTTCAAGAGCACTAAGCAAGAACCCCCCCCCCCCCCCACCCTCCACCCCATTCTATTTGCGTAAATTTTCGATAAGCAAAGTTCACTATACCTCACTTGAAAGGGTTAAGACCATTGTCACAAGATGAAAACCTAGATAACAAAACAAATAATCTAATTAATTGATCAAATTAGGATATTAAGTTGGCTCAAACCGGTTTCAACAATTGGAGGGTATGTCTTAATTAGAAGGATTAACTCTTCCATTCACATTAAGGCAAGGTTGTAACACCGAATAAAAAAACAATAATTGCTTAATAAGATGCACTCATTCATATGACGTAATAGTTTGCCATAAGAGCCCTATGTTTTGTCTTTAAACTATTATATCTCACAAACTTTGTGACCCCCATTTTTTATTACTGAAACGTGATTAGCAGGCTAAGATAAAACTCTCTCTAAAGTTATAAAAAAATATCTGAAGCAGATTCAGACCCACTTCAAAATTTTCCAGTTGTGAAGGTGGCTAAGAGTTTTATCTTACCCTGGCTTTTCAGCACTGAATAAGCAATGGAGTCACCAAGTTTGTTTTTCGGATATAACAGTTTAAAGACAAAATATAGGGCGGTTTTCGATATTTCTTTTGGGTAACCTATTACGTCACATTCATTAGTGCATCTTGTTAAGCAATTACTGGTGTTTAAGGTAATTCTCTTGAAATTGTTCTACTATCAAACTTTTTTGGAAACTTGGCATAACTAACATTCATGATATGAACATTAGAAAAATGCAATAACAAAAATGGGGTCACCGTGCCTGCTTACGCGTCAGCAGGCTGTTAAAAAGGGGTATTTTTACTGTTTGCGCGTTAAAAATTCGAATCACCTTCACACAGAATTAAGTCTTAGTTTCTTCAAAGACAAAAATTATATTTTGAAAATAAAGCTTCTTTTATTCACATAAGCAGTATTGCTTCATTTACGCCGTTCTTGATTGCCTGGTTGTGGGAATAGTGCACTTTTTGGGACAGTTTCGTGGTTAGTTGAAGTCCTCGCCTTGGGTAAAATACACCTAGTACGGAACTGTTTTCCGAAAAAAATTCATGTTCTACTATCAAAGTTTTTTTCTTCATCACACATGTTCTTTATTACACTGTTCTTAGCAAATACCTGAAAAAAAAATCGGGGGTCACCGTGCTCGTTTGAGAGAAAAGGAGCAGTTCTTTCGCCATCAGGCTTCGTTTGAGGGAAATCTCTTACGTTTTGTACGCGCACGTGCTCATGTGCGCGCGCTAATGAGGCGAAAATCGTGCTCAGCAGGGATGCGCAATGCAATACTAAGGAATTACCTTAATTCGGTAACCAGAGGAGGAATGAATAGTATCCCAGACGTCTCCCGGCATCTCGTCCCAACGGGAATAGGAAAATGGCGGTGGGTCTAAAAACACATGTCACATTCCACAGGTCACTGGTTGCAGGTCATTGCTTTATCTTTTTAAAAAAAGGAAAGGAAAGGAACTTTATTTAAGTGTCTAGACGTTCTAGCGCTGGAGCGCTGATTGGGGACACTGTAAACTGAAATGAACAATGAAAGTAAATCAAGTCAAATGACCCAAAACTCTCAATTTGGCTAACCCTAGGCCTAAAAACCCTAATTAGGCCTAGGGTTAGCCAAATTGAGGGTTAAGGTTACTTTCCAAAAGGTAAAACAATGACCTGCAACAGGTGACCTGTGGAATGTGACCTGTGTTTAGACCCGACGGCGGAAAAATGGCGCGCTCTGTTGATGAAATACACGATATTCTTCTTCATTATTTCTTAGGTTTTGTCGATTATAATGGTGAGTGAATTGTGCCTGTTAATACTTCATCACTTCATATTTAATTTCTGATATTTAATTATTCGTCAAGACCCACGGAAGACTATTCATATTTTGATAATTCCAAATGTAGTTGTTTCACAATGTGATTACTGACCCGAAGAGAGGTCACGAATAAGTACTAAATACAATATGAGCGACCGTATTGTATCGGATATACAATGTCGAGCCAAAGGCGAGACATTTTATATCCGATACAATGAGGGCGCGAATATCGTATTGTGCTTATGAAATGTCTGCATTTAAGTATTAATGTACAATGGGTATTTTTGGTGATTCAAGACATTTTAACCGTGAAAATTGAAAGAAACATTTATGTAAATGAAGAGAAAGCTGTATCAGAAATACAGATATTGATTAATAAAACATTTCTTTTGTTTTCCCATCATGAATTAATAATGAGTTTTATAAAGTTTTTTACACAGTTGTGGATTAGAGTTTTTTCCAAATCTGGACTTCACTCATGCAGATCGATGGTGAAACGATATTTTGGGCGGAGAAGTACCCAGAAGTACCCACATTTTCTCATACTTTCGGAGTCGAAGATTTTATCCAAATAAACCAGTTTAATGAGCTCGCAAGTAGCACTTGTGATCACGCATTTTTGATCATTGCATTTGAAAGAGATCGCACAAACGCGGATTTCAGATTTTAATTCACTTTTCTTTCATAAACCAACGTTGAACGAAGGAATAATTAATTTGAACCAGCGAGGGAGACGTACACATCCACAGATCGACTCTCAACAACATCGGGTATTAGGCATGGTCGCCGTTCGCTCAAGCACTCGATGTAGCTCAAAGGAGCTTCCCAACATTTCAATGTAGCACACGTAAAATCATTGAACTTGACACCAAATTTTTCTTCGAAGTCGAAGCCTTGAAACCAAGGTTTGGTTTTAAACACAACACGGTAGTCTCCATCACTGCTCACCTCTGCGTTGTGGCTGAAAGATACTGATTACGCCACGATTTCAGTTGATAATATAAAAGGAATCGCTATGCATTATGGGATACTATTCGTTTCCCCTCTGTTCGGTATCAGAAAATCTGCCGTTAAGTGCAACATTTGGGTAGATTAAATCCTTTCAAATGGTACAGCTAGTTAAAAGTGTTAAAACTGGTATCAGAAAAAAAACTAGCGATAAAAAAACGTTTCGATCTCCCTGAGATCATTTTCAAGTTGTAGTAAAAGCGAATGAAATATAGATATATAAGTACAAATTAGGGCGTGAGAATGTCCAAAGATAAAATATGTAAATACCAGCACTGAAATTTAAGTGTTAAAATAATAAAATACTATTGAAAACTATATAAGTAACTGTTAGGAGATTGGACCCGAGTCTAGAGAATTATGGAATGTAGAGCGAGAGTAACACAAGTTGAAGACATTAATCGTTGGGTTATAAACTTGTGTCGTTTCTTCCACGCAATAACATGGTACCAGGAGTGAAGAAAATAAGAAAATTACTGATGAACTACTTGTAATCTGCTGTTTGGAGGTTCCAGGAGGAAAATTTGTAAACATTTCTGCGAGGACAGTCACCGAACCAGTTCGCGCCAAACCTCCTGCGATTGACATCGTGAGGCGAAAAGCGATTATTCCGAGCGAATTTTCATCGTCAATTTTCTGCTGGAGCGAGCAATTCTGATAATTTCTGCATCTGTTTATTACTGCCGTTGTGAAAGATGTCTGACGAAGGAGATGAGGGTGCTCATGCTCAAAATCCTGTTCAAGGTCATGCTCAAAATCCGAATGATCATTTTTCTGGAAATATTATGAACTTGGAGCGACCAGAGTTCAATGTTCGCAAAGAAAATCGCCTCGAAGCATTAAAAGCATTCAAGAAAAAGTGTGGATATATCTTCAAAGGAAGCCTCGTTAATATATCCGAGGAACGAAAGTGTATACTGATACAAGATTGGGTCGGACCGGAAGGACAGAAGATTTATGACAGTTTAGACTGAAGCGAGGTTGAAGATGTAAACCATTACGAAGTGATGTGGACTAAACTGGAAGGAGCGGTAAGTGGTGAATGTAATGAGATTGTAGCTTCAAAGAAATTCAAGGAACGAGTTCAAAACCCTAAAGAGACAATCACTTCGTTTGTCACTGATTTGATGCTGTTAGTTAAAGATTGCAATTACATAGATGAAGACAGACAAGT
>NC_090870.1:56269801-56274801 GCF_036669935.1 Montipora foliosa
AAGAGAGAGGGTGTAAAGATTATCAGTCAAACGGAAAATGTTATGAAAAAGATTACTGTGCATGTAGTTTCAGTTTAAGTTGTTGGTTAAGGGTGCGTTTCTTTGACCCCATTCCGGAATAATAATACGTGGAGTGATAACTTAAAACTTTATGTTTGGCGTTTTGAAGCAACAAGGATAATAAAGATATGTTTAAAATAGCATTTTGGCAGATGTTTGATAATTTTAATGAATGTGAATCTCCATGAAAACGAAGGATTTCTAACTTTTATTCCATGTATTCCTATTCCGGAATACGGTCAATCGAACGTGCCCTGAGTTTGCAAGCCTGTACGTTTTGCTTACTGCTGTCAGAAACGAGAGCTCCGCTTTCAGACGTGGCTAAATCTTCATATTAGGCTATGATCAGCGATTTTTCGGTTTGCGTTGCTTTAGATCTGGCGGCGCTACCTGTATTGTAGCCCATTTTAAGAAATTGTTCGTTGAAAGAACGGTTATTGCAACTACATGTTCGTTGGAAGTCCGATGTGGCCAAAGACATGTATGTTAATGAGAAGGTTCAAGAGAAGCTCAACGTTGTTCGGGGCACAGACTTGAATTGTCTGGTTACAGTTATTTTGGAGTATTTATATACCCGATTGTTTGCAATAAAGCATTCTCCGTAGGTGCTTGTTCTACCTGAAACAAGCTACCCAAATTGTATTTGCTCATGTTGTCTTTTGTCTTTGTTTTCCTTGCGGTGTCCGAATTTGGTGAGGGAGAATAAAATTCTAATTTGCAAAACTACTGAATGCAAGTCTTAACCTGATTGTTGAAGGCTGTGGTACTTTTTGGAGGTGGACGTAAAGCCCATAATCCTCGCTCAGTTTTTCATATTGATCCCCAAATCACACCGTCTTTTAGTAACCTGAATATAACTTAATTATTAATACCGTTCGTTGTCGGGATTCCCTACATCTGGTCACAAAAGAACTATTTATATATTTCCGTAGTCCCTCAGGGTTCGAGTTATTCGGCTTATTTGGAAGCGTGTTGTAGTGGCTCACACACTTAAAAGCTACATCTCAAATCTTGCCTTTTCAAAAGATAGTGAATGCATTTGTAATCTGCTCATTTCACTCTTTTTAGCGCTTTTTATCAACCACTGCAGCACAATATGTTGAAGTTCAACATTGAAAATTAGTTGAATAGTTTTATGAAGATTTTCTCACTTACCGACATAAACGGTGCAGTCATACCAAGCAAAATACTTCCTACAAAGGCAAGTATGACTTGGCATGGAGCAGGTTCCTCCATTTCTGCAGGTGCCAACCTGACACGAGGTAGGGTTCGGTGTGGTCGAAGGCTCGACTGGTGTTAAAGAAATAGCCGATGATGGTGGCTGCCGTAAAGGTGGAAAGCCATCTGACGCCGCCAATGATTTACGTGACGCCTTCAACAATACGGATGCCGTAGGTGATTTTTTCATTGACCTTAAGAGAGATGCCAATGATGCTGAAGATAACACCCCTGGTTTTGACGCTGCAATCAACTTTGTTGCTGTAGGAATCGTTAGCTTAGACACCGATTGAGCTGTCGGCATTAAAGCCGAAGGCGAACCTGCCAGAACTGTTGTCGAAACTGCCGACGAAGGCAGCAACGAAGCTGGAAACGATGTTGGCAGAGCCGTTAATCCACTTTGTGACCTTTTCGGCTCCGGAGTCGATGCTGGTAGCAGTCCTGAGTAAAATAAGGTAGGGTCCGGTGTGGTCAAGGGCACGACTGTTGGTAACAAAATAGCCGATGATGACGGTGCAATCAACCTTGTTGCTGTAGGAATCGTTAGCTTAGACACCGATTGAGCTGTCGGCATTAGGGCCGAAGGCGAACCTGCCAGAGCTGTTGTCGACATTGCCGACGAAGTTAGCGTCGAAGCTGCAAACGGAGTCGATGCTGGTAGCAGTGCTGAGGAAAATGAAATAGACTTTTTTAGTTAAGAAGGAATAATAAGTCTATTATTTAACGTTCCGAATAATAGTTCTTGTGTTCAATTAGGAAGGTACAGGGGACTCCCTAAGAGCCAACCCGATAAGCTATTGTCTTCAACAAAATTCTTTGGAATATGCATATGAATCGAAGTTAGATTAACTTCACTAAAATAATATAAAAGCCCGCAACGTTGCAAGGGGAAAATGATTCGAGGGTCGTCGCATAGCATTCGTTTCTACGATCTCGAAGCTGAGAGATGAATGTATACACGGTGGCGATAAGGGAAGAACTTTATGTTTGAGTGGCAAGAAGAATATCACACGAGTGAGCGCAGCGAAAGACTGAGATATTGTTCTTGTCACGAGAACATAAAAGCAAACGACAGTGTAATTTTCTTTTTATATAAGGACAATAAATATTCATGGTAGAGATTGAAAAGCAGGCTTTAATACAAATGCTGGGTATTAATACAAACAAAAAAAAAAGGAGGGAAAAAGGTGGGAATAGTGCCGGACGTTGCTCAGTTACATAAGAAAAATACCGCCACTCGGTTCCCGGATGGAGTGGTCGTATTGACAGTTCCTAGTCCATTTAATAATAATTAACAGTGAGTATATACTAATGATAAAGACACTCCGTTCATATTTACTGAAAAGGAAAGTCACTAGATGGGTGGGGGGGGGGGGGCGCCTTCTATTTTCCACTTTCGCCACTTTAGTCTTTTTATTGTATTTTATTATATTTTGTGCATTACTTGAATTTGTTAACACATAACGCTCCGGCTCACTGGAGATACTTTACATTCCAACATTCTCCCTTTTCATTCCCCTTCAAACACCTGCCACGCAGGCTACCTTACGTTACCTAAAATACACATAACTTACAAAAAAAACCTTCTAGAAGTGACAGATTTACATTATTACATTACTAACAATAAACATAACTTGCAAAAAAAGTCCCATAAAGATGGCAGATTTGGCCATTTCAATCTTCCCATGCACTCACTTCAAATATCACCTGTGACGCAAACAATTATCACAACAAAATTGTCGGGCAGCTTACGCGAAGAGAAGCAAGTTTCCCCAGGTTCCAGTTGATCTGGGCAGAAGCAACGATATCCAACCGGACTTAAAAGACACAGGTGAGAGCAGCCACCAGATGACGAGGAACAAGAATGATCTAACAACAACAACAACAACAACAACAACAAAATACTTTGGTGATAGGTCTTCAGTTTGACATTACATTAAATAACGGTAAAACTGAAAGTTGAAACTCTCCTGTATCTTTTGAACTGAGGATTGTGGCGACTCACGACCGCGATTCAAACATATGATTTTCATACATTTCACTGTCATTCGTTCATTCATTCATTCATTCATTCATGTAGGAAGGGATATAGTACGTGCTCGCTCTGACTATCTTCTATTGGATGGCATGGCTTGGTGGCCCAAATGGTAGAAATTCCACTATCGTGAGTTCGAGTCGCGTTCAAGCCTGAAACTGAGGCTTCCTTTTGAAGTGCTCAATTTCCTTTCCCAAAAGGGATAAACATTCTCGCTTAGAGTTAATAGGATATGTGCGTCGATTTGAAAAAAGAAAAAAAAAAGACATGGTCACACCAATTTTCTTCCCCGCGGTATTAGGGAGTTCAAGCAAGAACAAGGGCAAAGTCAACGTAAACGTCACTCCAAAATATAACCTAGGGCTTTCACAAGTATTTCAGAATTATTCCGTCGTGTTCACCATACGGGTGAACTATCCTGTACAAGGAAAGGTTACGTTTATACAAACGTTGGCTGTGTAGCACTTATATTTTTAAACAGAGTTAAATACGGCCAACGTTTGTATAAACGTAACCTTTCCTTGTACTTGTACATGTTCATTGCCGTGACTTTATCATCTTCAGTTCCCACGACCAGCTCCCGTCTGACCTTGTAGCTCAGTCGGTAGAGCGGCGGAGATTTAACTCGAAGGTCGTGGGTTCAATTCCCACCCTGGTCAGAGTTTTTCTCTGTCCTTGTGTGGGCCCAGTTCCATTAGTAGGGCTAACGCTCACGTGGTTCATATGGGATAGAAATCTAGCACTTCACGTTACACTACACCCCATTAATTCATCCTGTAACTGGTTGGATACGAACGGTTGTGGAGTAAAATAGAAAATGAATGGTCCATTGTTATATGCTCACGCTGTCGTCAAAACCTAAAATTTGGTGATTTCACGTTGTTGTTTTTTGGAGCGTGGCAAAGATATGCACGGAAATTCGTGCTGCATGTGCAGCACGAGCATTTTTTCTTTTTCTTGCTTTGTGGCGTTGTCGTAGACAATAGGGAGCTTTAAGCAAACAAGACGGCTGCAACAACGACAACGCCACAAAAAAAAAAAAACCAATATCATATGTCAAAACAGCAAAAACTTATTATACTGCACGTACGGGACACAGTTAAGCACATATTTGTGCGGTAGCCTGATTAACAACGACGCGAAATCACCAAGTGCGGTGTTTTGACCCCAACGGGAGCATGCAAACGTAACGTTTCATTCTCTATTCAAGTTTAGTATAAATACACAGGTGATTATACAAAATCGCGCGCTCTCATTGGCTCGCTATCTCGGATTATCAGCCGATAATCATCTCGACGGACAAAATGGCTGCCAGTAGTCGTTTTGCCACTGTAAGTTGAAGATGATTTCGCGGTATAAGGTTTACTTTTTTTTTCTCTTTTTTGAAATAATCATCGGTGTAATTATACTAAAACAATTATTCGCCTCAGGCTCAGTGATTATCTGAATATTCACCTCGACTTCGTCTCGGTGAATATTCACCGATAATCACTTCGCCTTCGGCGAATAATTGTTAATTATTTTGAAACCACCTGTACCCAGTTGTTTTAAAGATACTTCGCCCATATTGTGCATTCAATTTGAACGAGATAGAATAATAGGGAAAGACTAAAGAGTGCAAAGTGCAAACTTGAGTTATATCATGAGGTGACGCTTTCATCTTCGTCGCCGTAGTAGATGTTAAAGT
>NC_090870.1:56279801-56302301 GCF_036669935.1 Montipora foliosa
TTGTTATGTAATGCAATCCATCCTTTTCTGGAACGTTCTATTGGTCGTACCGTTTTGTTTTGTTTTGTTTTACGAGACATCTGGTTTGTGTCTTCTACTGGGCAAACCTGCCCAGAGGGAAGGAGCACGAACAGGACTCGAGGTCCTTTGCGAGGTGCTCCACCCTACCCTATCCAGACCAGAAAGACCAGACCACAACACCGGGAACTACATGCCCTGCTCTTTACGACAAGTGTGCGGGTTCTTTTACGTCCCACAGGATTATGAACATTGAAGGGTTGTGAGACGGGACCTCCGGCTTATCGTCCTTATCCGAGAAGACTAGAGAGTCTAACCATTTGCAGATGTAATTACAAAGGCAGCACTTTCTCCTCAGTTATTTAAAGACCCTGAGTGTTGGTCCGGCCGGAGTTGAACTCACGACCTCCCGCGTGACAGCCCGGTGCTCAACCAACTGAGCCACCGGTACGCCGTTAAATCACTGTAATAGAATTTTAAGAACAGGTTTAGAATGAAATAGGATACTTGGACGGAACACTTGCCTGCGTCTTCTCGCTATGCTTTTCACCCGGAACCGTTCGGCAACATAACACACTTGTGCTAGGCTAACACTTTATTAAACTGATGATGGTTTTTATTACTGGTAGATCGATGCAGACTTTTCCTTCGACGGTCAAATTTGCAGGTATTGTTTTGCAGCCTATGATTCGAAACTAGTAGGAATCAGTGTAATTAATTAATTTCTAGGGACAAACGTTTTAAAAAAAAAACCTCGCGGTTTAAGTCACACGCTCAGAAGTAAGAATCTGATGCTGCAAGCTATCAGAAAACTACAGAAAAATACGAACGGTTGCAAGAAAAGGTAACAAAACATTTTAACTTCTTGTTAGTACAGAAATACATTTCTTGGGTTTTTCTGTTGTATTGTTTTGGAAGAACCAAGAAGAAGACTGAAGGTACTGCTAGTGTTTGTTTATTCCCTGCAAATCCGAAGTGATTAAAAGTGTTGAATGCCAGATTTGCAAAAATCTAAAGCGAGTATAGATGAGCACAAGCATTTTACGAATTCGAGAGACCAGAAATTGACCTAATGCATAAATGGCGGCCGAAAATGTATTCTTTTGTTTATGTGCTAATGAGACTCACTAGCCGCGCTCTCAAGCAACATTTCTATTGTATTTTGTCCATGCAAACGAGGCTAGTGAGGCTAATTAGCACATAAACAAAAGAATATTTTTTTGGCCGCCATTAATGCATTCGGTCTATAAAAACAAATGAAATTCGATGAAATCAGATAAACATCAAATGAGGGCAGGGGTGCTTGCAGATTCTAAGCCCTACCATTTACATCGAAGGCTCAACCTGTCGCACCCATTACTATTTAAAAATTCTATGGGGGGTAGTGCCCCCAGGCCCCTCACCTGGATACGCCACTGCGCCAGCTTCGCTTTTCTGCTCTGTTATTTTACGACATTTAACATGATGTACATTAAATGGAAAAATATGTGTCTACTAAAGCTAAAATGTACCAAATGCCATCTACCTGGTGTTGTGACCTCACTAAGATTATATGCGTGTATATCCATGGGCAGATCAAAGCCACTAAGTTGCACTGCAGCCTCGGCACCCGTGTCTTTGTTACAGCGAATGACAGCCCCTTTAACCCAATCTGTCCAGTACAGGTGATTTCCAAAAATTGTTAATCCAAAGGGATGAGGCCCCGGAAATGGGAACCATGGTAACGTTACTCTATTGTTGTTGCTAAGATCCAAGTATTCTAGCTTGTCTTTGTGGGCATCCACCCAATATAAGCGGTTCATTTTGTGATCAAGTGCAAGACCGTTGGGCCACTGCAAATTTGAATTCACAAGGACAACGCGATTTTTACCAGTCATTGCAGCTTTTTCAATTTTTGCATCCAGGCCCCAGTCTGTCCAGTACATGATTCTATGGAGATATAATGTTGGGTCATCTAAGACAAACTTCGGAACATCTCCTTGTTTATGTAGATGATTACAATGAAACCTGCACATGATTGTGGAAGAGAGTTAGTTTTGCATTAAATAAGATATAGATTTAGCCACGCCTAAAAGCGGAGCTCCCGGGTTATTTATTCTTATTGGCTGTAGGGTTAGTGAAAATAAAAGGGTTTGGAATTTTCCGCATTTTGGTGTTTCCGGTTACTGCTTAATTAAATCTTTTTTCCTCGCTTTATTCATTTCCTAACGCACGGTAAATTCCACGGTGAATTTCATGTGAAAAACCGAAATCGCTTGAATATCACGAAGCAATGAGTTCTATATCGGCTTTTTAAGTGAAATTTACTTTGAAAGTCACCAATCAGGCGATGAATTTTTTTTTGAATCGCATGCAAATCCTTAGCAAGCGAACGGAAAAGTAAAAAATTCATTTCGGAGTCAACTGTCAATAGCCAGCGAATAGGAATCGTTAGAGAACTTTGCCAATTCAAAGTCAAAAGAGTTTTAATGGTGTACTTTATTCCACTTTATCATTCGGATCAACTGTTCCTTTATGCCCAAAAAGAATACAGATGATTGTTACTTAATTCCAGTGGAGCATAAAAATTCGAGTTTCATTCGTGAAGAAAGGAAAAAAGGGGGTATGTCCAGGATTGACCCTAATAATATGCAAGCAGATTTCAATAAGCGTCACGAAGTGTCCCCTTGCTCTTCTCCGAAACTTCAACATCAATCGTTTCTCCCCCAAATGCTGCTCTTTAAGTAAAGGTCTCGCATCGATAGGAGACCGCTCCGCGCCGCCTCAGTCCAGCTAGCAAAGCTCCGCTACTAATTGATCGAGAATATTGAAGGCACGAGACTTTTCATGATAAGCCAATTAGTAGGCTTAAAAAGATAAAAAAAGAACAGCTTTTGACACCCCCAATGAAAACCATTCAAAAATTCTAAACAGAATTAGTATTAAGCAGAGGGTAAACTCGTCCGATGCTTTTTTTTTTATCTAAGTGCCCAGCCTCGTTTTGTTTACAGAGAGTTAAGCCCGGTAACTTCATGTTACAGAAGTTAACTTTCAGACTCACTGTGTTAAATAGTAACTTTTCGTCTCTCTCCTCCACAAAGGCCCCTTTCTTTCTTCAATTCACGCTGAAGAGTGGAGAAGAGTCAAAAGAGAGAGAGAGAGAGAGAGAGAGAGAGAGAGAGAGAGAGAGAGAGAGAGAGAGAGAGAGAGAGAGAGAGAGAGAGAGAGAGAGAGAGAGAGAGAGAGAGAGAGAGAGAGAGAGAGAGAGAGAGAGAGAGAGAGAGAGAGAGAGAGAGAGAGAGAGAGAGAGAGAGAGAGAGAGAGAGAGAGAGAGAGAGAGAGAGAGATTTAGTAGCGCGGAAGACGCTGGGAAGGGATAAGAACGAAAACGAGGCTCTTCCTTTAATTTTCCCTCCGGGTTTTTGAAGGGGCTTCTGCGGAGGAGAGAGACATTTTCCTTGGAGGAGCTCCAAATTTGAGTTTGCTTTCTCTTGACATTCTCAAAAGTTCCCTTCTTGATAATGAAATTAGTTGCGATACGTACCCTTTAGGGACGTCCAGTATAATATCCCTGGGTTTATCTAAATAGCTTGTAATGAGTGACACGCGATGGGAACCGTCAAGTCTGGAGACCTCCAATCGCTTAGTCCCCGCGTCAGTCCAATAAAGATTTCGCCCGACAGAGTCTACGGCTAATCCATCCGGTGTGACCACTACATCTGTTGGCCTGAAAATATCTTCAAAGGCGGAGCCGTTATTCAGAAGAAAACGTGAAATCGTCTTCCTTGCCACATCTGTAAAGTACACTTTGCCATCTTTGAGGTCAAAGTCGAGGGCAACTGGATTCTGGATCAGTGTCGAATGACTCAAATAGGAATACGAAATTGCTGTCCCTTCGTCATTAAGACAAACTTGAAAGATTCCTGTATTGACGTTGTCACTATCAGTGTGAGCAAGCAGTAGAAAGTTCTGACATGCTGAAGAAAAAATAAATATGTAATTCCTCACGATTTAACTATTGGAGGGTAATGTGAAGTGCTAGTTTTCTACCATCATCATCATCACAATCATCATTTACCGATGTAAACCATGTGAGCGTTAGCCCTACTAATGGAATTGGGCCCCCACAAGGACAGAGAAAAACCATGACAGGGTGGGAAGTAAAACGTATTCTCGTGGCGGCATTTAGAAATGAGTTCTGTTCTTTTGTTTAATAAAGACGGCTTCTTGGCTCTAATTAAATAAAGTTTTTCTGTCAGGCACAAGTGACACCGCTTGCTTTTGTTGCTGTAGGCCGGGGCGGTCGCTAAAATACTCCAGTTTATTGTAAAATTGGTGTTGCTGTCTTTGAGTGTCCAGATATGTTTTGATAGTTCCGTGCTGTTTGAATAGTTTCTGTTCCGAAAAGGAACAGAAGGAAGGAACTTTTAAACAACGTTACACGCAGCAAAAACTTTCTTTTAAGTTTTACTTAGCAAATTTCACAAGCCGCCAACAATAGCTCTAGAAAATCGTTGTTTCACACGTAGATCAGATCATCACATTAATGAATTAATTAGCTACTTATCTAATTTGTATATAAGAAGGTATGATCTTAGTTGAATAAAGTTCTGTCTGACGAGCGCTTAGGCGCGAAACTGAGAGTAACAGAGAATCGATGCGTCCTCTTTAATCCTTCAACTTATGTCTGTATATATATATATATTTTTTGAATTAACAAGGCTGGAAATCCAACGATGTCGTCCCAAGCTAGTAGGATCCGAAGGATACACAACACTTTGCTAAAAATATTAAGTAATTTGAGTGTACAAATAGCGACAGCGAACTACTAGCAGAACCATTGAATGAAAAACATATTGCCGTGAGTGGGAATCGAACCCGCGTCCCCCTGGTTACTAGTCGGGTATGATAACCACTGCACCATCACGACAACCCTGCTGGAAACAGAGCAATCGGTGAGGTGATTGGTTAGCCGCGGGGTTCCCCGGCGTTTAACATTCAGGAACAGGACGTACATCGGATCATCCGAGGATGATTCACAGGCTACCAACTAATAACAAATTATATCCTACTAGCTTGGGACGACATCGTTGGATTTCCAGCCTTGTTAATTCAAAAATATAATTTGTTATTAGCTGGTAGCCTGTGAATCATCCTCGGATGATCCGATGTACGTCCTGTTCCTGAATGTTAAACGCCGGGGAACCCCGCGGCCAACCAATCACCTCACCGATTGCTCTGTTTCCAGCAGGGTTGTCGTGATGGTGCAGTGATTAGCACACCCGACTAGTAACCAGAGGGACGCGGGTTCGATTCCCACTCACGGCAATATGTTTTTCATTCAATGGTTCTGCTAGTAGTTCGCTGTCGCTATTTGTACACTCAAATTATATATATATATATATTGTATATATATATACAAAGCTTTTGCTTTCATGTCCAAATTGAGCACTCTACTGGGATGAGTCATTGCCGCTAGCAATTGCGCATGCTCACTAGCTCGCTAGTTTGAGCACTCTGGCATGGCTTAGATGTACCACATGTGTGGGACATTTGGGGTGGCTTTATAAGCTTAACCTCCATCCCAGACATCAGCACTGCACTGATGAGGCCCAGAAGGCCGAAACAGTACTGTCTGCAGTTAGTTATATATATATATATATATATAACTAACTGCATGCCGGGAGTCAGCAAGCATAAAGCATATTGACGAATGCGCAGCGGGATTGACTACTCCTAACCTAACCCTAACCCTAACCCTTAGCGCGTGCAAAATCAGACAAGACAAACCAATAAAAGGAATAACAGTCTTTCAAAAAGAGCTGAAACTAAGTCAGTTTGCCGACGATACAACTCTTTTATGCAATGATTGCCATTCGGTCAATCGAGCTATCACGGTTCTTAATTCCTTTGGAAATCTATCTGGCCTCAGACTGAACCCGTCAAAAACCAAAGCGCTTTGCTTAGGGTCATCAAGAAATTGCAAGGACGAGCCCTTTAACTTTAAGTGGCCTAAAGAACCGCTTAGAGTCCTTGGAACCTATATTTCATACGATGAGAAACAAAACGAGGAATTCAATTTTAAAGGCAAGATGCAAAAACTTGACATCATTCTTGGCATATGGAACTCTAGGAACCTCACTCTTTTTGGTAAGTGTCTTATAACGAAATCCCTTGGCATCTCACAGTTAGTTCACCCACTGAGGGATATCGATCGTTATAACCCACCGATTAATTTCTGCGGGGTCTCATTGGATAAAACTGATCACGTGATACAAAATCGGACGATGGTTATCAGAGGATATCCGCCTTCCGATTTGATATCCGTCGTCTGATTTAATTTCGACAAAAGAAAAACCAAGAAACGAGCAAACGTTCAAGGTAAACTTTTAATTGGTCATGGAAAGCAAAAAAGACTGAAATGCTGGTTGACAGTGCCGTTCCAAGAAACACTAAAAAATCCACAAAATATGCTGTGAACGTCTTTGAATTGAGTTTTTTTTTTTTCAGCATAAACAAACTAAAGGTTAATTACATTTTATGTGACAGAGCCTATTTATCAAGCTACTACGGTATATAATTTTCGTCCAATTTTTATCGTGGAGAAGAGAAAAGAGGTTCCAAAAGACTCTTGAAAACATAGAGTCGACAGAACTGTCCACTGCGTTGAGGTGATTTTTCGTGGGAGCAAGAAAAGTTGAAGGAAAGCCATACAGCCGCGATACGATAAAAACCATTCGTGTTGGGCTGGACTGATTTCTGTCATGTTCCCCACATAGACTACACAGACAGACTTTTCTATTATTCGTGGCAGATAATTTCAGTCGGTTAACGAAGCATTAAATGCTATTTTAAAGGATCTCGCTCGCTTCAGCAGAAAAATCAACTCCATTCTCGTTCAACGTTCAATGTTCATCCGCCGTCGTTATTTCATTCTTCCAAAAGACACGTAAAAATACTAAGCATTTTTGTGAAAGACTGTTAATTCGTCGGCTGTCCACTTTTCGAACCATATAATTGCAAAAACATTTAGAAACGAGATGCTTCCGTGAAGCATACACTGGGTTGCCTGTGGTACGTGTTACAGAAAATCAGAAGGCACTGAATTGTGTGGTATTGAACTACAGCATTCCAGTCTCTGAAGAATAACAAATAAAAGAGAAGCGAGAAACATCGGCTTCTGGGCTGACATGTTGATAATTTTCAAGTTCCCCCACAACTTCTTTTCACCGCAAGTTTAAGCGTGCCCTCTGAACATCTGACAGCTTTGCTGAATACCAAAGTTCACTGAAGTTATGCCATGTCCGGCGGGGTTAGTATTTGGATGGAAGACCAAAACAAATATACCCCTCAAGAAACAGAAGCATCGGACCGAAAATACTATTAACGCTAACAAATGCGAATTCAGCAAGGTACAGATTTTGTTAGCTTGCTTTATGCAAAACAAGAACATCATTCTAAAAGCTTATTCTACGCAAAAAGTAGGTTCTGGAGGTAATTTTGAGAGTGGAAATCAAGGTTACGCGGCAGACGGCAAATAGAAACTCACGATTTAATTAACTTAACACACGAGAAAGACGCTAACCTCATTTTGACAAGAAAATGCTTTACTATTGCCATACAAACTATCCAGTTAAGCCCGCATATCATAAAACAAGATGAATTAATAAAGGCCACCTTTTCCAGCGAACAGTTTTTTGAAACAAACAACATATTTGCTATTAGAGGCAAGAACCCCTTCTATTTCATTATGTGCGTGAAGAGAAGAAACTCAATCGTGTCAAATATGCGCAATATTGCAACAAACTAAATTTCAGGATCAAACCGTTTACATGAAGAACCTTTTCCTTGAATAATGAAGCACAAAACACACGACAAGCTTTCTTTTAAATAATTCTTGGCTGTCACATTTCCAATTATTTTATTTACCTGAAGTGACTGTGCAGAGTTGATCACAGATCCACGTAAAGTGTTCAATTCGTTCTCTGTCTTTGTTGAACCCATAAGTTACCAGAGAATTTTCCATTTGGTTTCAGTGTTCTACATAACAGCACACTTGGTAAATATTATTTAATTTTAGAAATACAGCTCACTTTGATTTCGGCTCGACGGGCGATAGATTGTTGTAGAAGTCCATTACTCGTCGCTTTTGAGATTCCAGGTGTTGGTTTTTCACCGCCTGCGTAGTTTATCCAACTGACTTTCCATTATTGAGCTCCATAAGGGTATATTTTGTTTAAGGATCCACTAAAACGCCATTCGCGTTACATGACTTTCGACGCCATTGCAGGCTAAGTTAATTATTCTACTGTGTCCACCAGAGAAATCTACGCAGTTCCACTACCCACTCGATCCTAAGAAAATACGCGCAGAAGGCTCTATGCACAAAGACACCACTTACCAGGGGAGTGACATGCAAGACTTTTACCGACACGGAAAAAAAAAATTAAAAAAATTAAACAAACAAACTAAACGCAGACCTCGACTGGGTTTGCCATACTGGCAAACCAGTAAAAAACCTTGTTTTCATTTACGTTCTCAAGCTTTTGATCTTCGGGCGTTGTAAAGAGCATACTTGATATGACAACCCGTCAACATTCCTCCAATTATTGTAAATTGAAAATCGAGCAAACCAATCAACTTGCGTTTGTTGATTACGCCAACTGCAATCGCGCCATGCACATAACGAAAGTTTCCCTTTTGTATCTATAAAGTACATTCTCCTTGAGAAATTAATCGGAGGGTTATAAAATAAATAAACCCCTTTGCGGCTTGCTGGTATATCGGAGGATAATGCCCTCGGCTGAAAGATTGTCCTCAAAATTTCACAGTCGCCCTCCTCGAAGCTTCGCTTCTCGGCCAACTGTTCACTTTTCGGACAATCTTTCAGCCTTGGGCATTATCCTCCGATATACCAGCCGCCGCAAGGGGTTTATTTACTAAATAAAGCAACAATTATTACTCGGAATACCTGAAGGGTATCCGAGCTATAGGTTTTTCACCATTTGCCACAAAAATCCGGCAATTTCTGTTGGAATGTAAATGGTAAGCTTATTTTGGTCTTCCCAAACGAAAAATTTCCGGAGAAAACAGGATTTTTTGAAAGGTAGTCCAAATTTCCCAAACGGAATTTCCAATAGACCTAATCGGCTAACTCAATGTTGTACCCAATTCAAATCTCCCGGGAATAAGATTCCCTGTGAATTGTATTTGCATGATAATGTAGCATTCATATTTAAATGATATGGAAATACCTGGAACAAAACGTTTTATTCCCAAAGGGTTTGAATTGGGTACAACATTGAGTTAGCCGATTAGGTCTATCGGAAAACGTGTTTACATTTGCATACTCCCATGATTTTGCGTTCCTCCAGACTCTCTCGGTAACCTTGAACGGATTTTGTAAATGGTACACGCCGTTTCCAACTAAATTTCCCATTCGGGAGTTTTTGCTTACCATGTGAACAAACCTAGCACCAACCGGTTACTGCTTTGTAAATGGTAAACGACCGTACTTTCGGTGCAACGAAATGCACAAAGAATGTCATGTATTCCGAGCAATTAGGACACGGGGATTTCATTGGTTAAGCTATGCGTGTAACCCCTAGGGAGAAGTTGTAATTGAAAATAACATGCAAAACAAACGCACTCTTGAACTAAAAGAAAAACATAACGTTCACAAAAGCGAATGAAAGGATCCTACTAAGAATTTTTTACATCTCAGTGATACTGGCTTAAGTCGACTGAAACGTTAGATTGTTGCAAAATCCACGTTTTCTATGTCTCATGTGGGTCGTTCAGTGCAGCAAAATGGACAGTAGCGGGGTGGTGATTTCATTGTCTAAAAGCTACTCACTTAACGAAACTATACTTTTTCATGCAACAACACCAAGGATTCAAACAGCTTCAATTCTTACAGAGTTCGATGAAAATCCGGATTTATAACATGCGGTAGGGCAAAAAAGCGATTGTGTTGTGTTGGAGTTTCAGTGTCAAAGTACAAACGGGTACGAACACTCTTTATTTTATCCTTATAACTCGTTTTTCATTATTGTTTTATTTTACCCACAGTCTACATTTTACCCCCGGTCTGCAGTCTGCAGTCTGCGTTTTACACTGACCGAATTACAAAGAGGACTACTCTCAAAAATATCACATTGTGATAAGCGTTCTCTGTTAATTCAGTAAAACGTATGAAATGCTTGTTGGTGTGTATTTATTGACTTAACCAATATAATCTTTGTTGTACATAGGGTGCGTTTTCAAAACAACTTTTTTCGGATTAAGGTTTGTTTAAAGAGAACTATCTCTCGCAAATATCACATTGTGATAAGCGTTCTCTGTTAATTCAGTAAAACGTTTCAAATGTTTGGTGGTGTTTTTTTATTGACTTAACGATAGCGTTCTGCGAATAAAATTGTTCGAGTTAGTCCGGTCTCGAATGTTTCATATTCTGTATGTCTGAACAGAACTGCATTATCAGAGTCACAGTATTTATTTAAGCGCAACGCAACATGTTTGTTTTAAGGTTACGATAGTCAAATAGTCGAAGAGCAATCATTTATATCAACTTATCACTAGAGTATCTTTTAATAAAGCGTTTGAAATGTATATTGTTGTTTGCTCACTGCGTCAAATATTGTGAAAAGTATTTTGAAATACGATATGAAACCAACTCCCGCTTCACCATACAACAGTGTAAAACGCTTCTCAAAATCCAAAGGTTTTTTCAAGCGTTTTCAGAATAGGCTTTATTCAAATCTGTTGAGTAGGCTTTCTTTGTGTCTGTGCACTGAAGGATGTCTTTGTGTATTCTTACATAAAAAGATTGCATTTACCCGTGTTTCAACGTGTAACAACGGAGTTCACGTTTGTTAAAGCGTGAAAGAGTGCTCCTCTTTTCCACACAATATGGTCTATATTCTTCCTTCTTTACGCTTCGATCGCCTCTATGCAAATTTAGTTTAAAAAGAACAAAGCGTTTGTGGACTTGTCCAGGCGTGTAAAGCCTTTTGTGTATGTGTTTTAAAATTCTGTTTGACTCGCTTCAAAACAATAGGTATTTGCGTTTTGATTGGCTCTCGATGAGGTCATGGTTGTTTCTGATTGGTTTACGACGAGGTCATCTGCTGTGGTTGTGATTCGTTTAATTTCTTTTCCTTAGTCTTGTCTTTGCTTTGCTGCCATCTCTTATTCACAGTTTAACTCCAGAGCAGGACAGAGCTCTCTCTCTCTCTCTCTCTCTCTCTCTCTCTCTCTCTCTCTCTCTCTCTCCAAACCAGGCTAGTAGCATACCGATAAAAATGATATGCATACACAGTACTATTTTATGCGCACCTTACGAAACATTATTTTAGGGTTACGCACGTGTTGTTGTTTCACGTGTTAGGGTTACATCTGCGTTACGTCATGCCCAAACTTGCCCCTAATTTATGCACGGGCCCTTCTTAGGGTTACACGGCGTGGTCAGCTGCATGCCCCAACATGCCCCTAATTTATGCACGCCCTGCGCAATTGTTTTCGTGGTTATAATATATGCACATGGGATCGAGGTCTTTGGATCTGAATCATTGCATACAACTAATAAATTTAGCGTCAACTTGAACTTAAATGTTTCATCAAGCAATGTTAGATAGTGTTTTGCCACTATCTCAACATGTGGAATCCAACTTTGCTCGATAGTCTGGCCAGGGCTTTAGGCTAGTAACGAAACCGCTTTATTCGTCCAATCGACGCACAAAAAGGACGTGTAAACGTATTACTTTTTGAGTTGTCTTGACGCTACCACATTTATATCTATATTTCAAAGTATCTTTTCACTATTAGAGACGATTAGTTTCAAAATATAATAGAGATTACTTTCCAGGCATGCGAAATGTTCACATCCGATTTCCGTCCATGGGTCATTAATGTCACGTGCTAGTTTGTTATGATAGGCCTCTTTCGATATATTAAAATTCATCTTGATAGTGAGGCAGTGAGGACAAAGACAAAGGAAAGTGGATGATATGTAAATAATTTTCACATTCACTTTCAACGTGTTTCTATAGTTTTTTTTTATCAAGCTGCATAAATGGCCTATTCTCTGCCGGGCCTTATTCTCGCGGCGGCCGTATTGGCCAAAGACAATACATTTTGTACCCCGAGCCTCAAGCTGAAATGCTTGGGAACGAGTTTCGGTGCTCAAAAAGAAAAGGTTTTTTATCCCTCGGGACTCAACATAGCCCCCGTGTAATTTTAGCAATCTCTCTCATAAGTCATACGTCCACCGCTGTCAGGATGGGTTTCCGTATTTATCTTGAAACTTGAGGCACGATAAGCCTGATAATTATTACAATTATTTGTGTTCCGTGATAAATAAAAAACAGGAAGAGAAGACTTGGGTATTGCGGTTTTGTGGTTTCTGCAATTTAGTAGAAGCATAGTTCTACTAACTACGGTAGGAGTAAGTTGGGTAAGTGCATTCTGAGGCTGTCCCAGACGACTCTGTAAAACTGCCTTTTAATAAATGAGTGACAATTGAAAGATTAAATGACACATCCTGCAGATGAAGAAGGTTTCACTATAGCTTACTAGGTTTGGCAACATAATAAGAAGAGCCTTCTCGCTTCTGTATATATAATCCTAAAGTTTGTCAGAGAGCTTAAGTCTGGTTTAATGTCTTTACAATTACAATTCAAGTGAGACGAAAGTATCAATCCTAAAGCCACAAGAATCTCCTTTCATTTTTTTTACAAAATTAAACTACTTGCAGTAAACAACATTTTAAAAGCATTGAAGCGTTGAAAGTATTGCAGCGCTGGAGATGTTATCGGAACTAGCCCTCTAGGAACTTCTGCAAAAGAGCACGAAGTAATGTTGGAGTACAGCTTTTTAAGGGAAATATGTATTGTTTCATCGTTTCATCAGGTGGTACATTGTAAATAGCGAGACAATCCTTAGACGAGCTGTATTGTCTTCGTCCTAATCGTCTGACATAGCTCTCTAAGAACTGAAAGAGTTTTCTACAAACTTCTAAGCTGTTGGTCACAAAAGTGAAAATGATACATTCATAAAAAAAATCATACCTTTGGTCGAAGAGAGTACAAACAAAAGCAAAAGTGCCAACTTCAAACATTCTTCCATGGTTACGTTCATCCAGAAATGCAAGCACCCATTAGCGCCGATTTAAAGCCTGAATATCCAAAGGAATAGCCACTTTCGATATATTAAAATTCAGTCCTAAACAAAAGGCATTATCTCCAGGCTATGGGGAAAAAGAGGCTACAAGTAGCCTATACTCGGGCCTGCAAAAGTACAGTGGTGTATCGTTAATTTAGTACTAAAGAAAAGAAAAGAGAGAAGTCTGCCCTTCTTACATCGGCCTTACTTTGCGATTCTCATGATGTTCGACTGTGTATGTAGTGAATACCCAGACCCAGATTATCTTCATTACAGGTGGTGCCAATGACCACTGGACCATGGAAACGAGGTAATTTTTCTGCGTCCATTTTAGTTACATTCGAGTATATTCTTGTTTCATTCAGTTCGTGGAACGACCCGTTTCGAAGCCGACGCTTGACTTCTTTGAGTGTGGGTCTACCGCGAAAAGTCTATGCCTTTCTTTGTATGTGTTTTGAGCGCCCCAAGAAGAAATCGATTAAGCCAACGCAACGTCGATCTTCAGTAATCCCAAACAACGCATGACAGTGCTCTTCATGATCTTGGATTACGTGGTTTTCTTTAAATAACGATTGTAAACAGCACCACGTGGCTTGTATTGTGCATTACCCAATCAAAAAACCGCCACGTGCTTTCTATTGTGCATTGCCCAATCAAACACCGCTACGTTTTTCTATTGTGCATTTTGCTGCACAGGAAAAAAAAAAATGAAATCTGTACTCGAGATGATGCCTTTTGTTTAGGACTGAATTTTAATATGTTGAAGGTGGGCTATTCAGTTTTCCCAAATAAGAGTATGTTGGATATTCAGGGAGCTGAAGGCAAAAAGCACCACTGCGCCATCCCTGCACCACACAAGCTTCTTCCCCTGGTATTTTCTGGTGCTAAAAGGTAGGAAAAGAGCAACCGCCTTCAATTCGGTTAGTGTACGTGGTGCACTGCAGAGCATAGATCAGTTAAATGTGTTTGATGCGTAACTGAGCTATGTGTCCACCGGTATTTAGCTTATTAAAATTAAATAGGGTTCCTCTGCCACTGAGGCCGCTCAGGTTTGAAAGTTTGGATTCCGGCAGAAAGTTTTATCTCCCCTTGCACACGAGAGCAAAATTTCAGAGGTGAGAGCATTAGCCTCCTATCAATGTGGCTCGGGTTCGATCTCTGGACTCGGCGTCACATGTGGATTGGGTTTGTTGGTTCTCTACTCTTCTCCGAGAACTTTTTCTCTCAGTACTCCGGTTCTCCTCTCTCTCTCTCTCTCAAAAAAAAAATTGATTTCAGTTTGCAGTGTCCCCAATAAACCTTTCTCGCTTGAACATTTCGTTTTCCCAATACAGCTCATGTGATAATATTGAGGAGGTTTGGTCCTTTGTTTTGCTCATTAAAAAGAGTGCATGCAGACATATTCATGCTTGCATGCACTCTTTCCGAAGTTGTTATGGTCTGCCGAAACAATGACAAGGCGAGTAAGCAAAGTTACAACGGATTTTCTCTGTTAGTTAAACAAAGTGTTGAAGTCTCTTGTCTGTGGTTAATTATAAAAACAGAGAACATAAATAACTGCCAATGGAAATTAGGGAAATTAGGCACTTACGCAAAAGGAAAATTTATTTTTTTTGCCATCCGCATTTTGCATCAAAAACAGTCTATCAGTGAATAAATACCATTGTCTCTTATCTCGGCAAGTTTTGTTAGACTCGCTTTTAAGAAATTGAATTGAGGCATTTCTCTTTTTGGTTTGGGACTGAATCAGTAATGCAGGAAGTACGAATGAAAGATTCACAATATTAATTGACTCTCCTTTTTAACATGACAAACATTCTTTAATATAACAAGCGTCGACAAAAGACTTTGGACCGTATCTACTGGCTGTTCCACAACAGTGCTCTCCACCGGAAGTTGCACGAAATGCTTTCACTTTCGAGAAGAAAGTTAAAGTTTCAGTTTGAAGGATTAATTTCGATTTTTGACTTTTTTGCTACCCTTCTCTTCGAATGTCTAGCTACGCCATGACCCTTCCTAATAAAATGATATAAACAGTGAAATAGACCATATTCGTATTCTCAGTATTGGACTGGAACTAGCTTGCAATGGAGGCTAATGCGGGGGGATCTTTTCAAATGTAAACACCGTTAATACATACCCCCGCGTTAGCCTCCTTTGCAAGCTAGTTCCAGTCCAATACTGAGAATACGAATATTTTCTATTGACATATTCAAATGCGCTTTACAAGCAACCAGTCTGTGGGTGACATCGGACGTCAGCATGTACATGTTCCAGTAGCAGCTGCTTTCTTTGAGATCATTAGCAATTTCATCCAACTCACTCAACCCGTGAATGAATGAAATGAGGCCTGAGCACAACACTGGGAACTCCATGCCCTACTCTTTGCGAACAAGGTGGGAATTTAGTAATTAAAATTGTTGTGAAAGGGGGCCTACGGGTTTATCGTCCTTATCCGAGATGCCTAAAAAGTCTCACTATTCAGATATCATCGCAAAGGCAGCACTTTCTCGTCATTTAAAGACCCTGACTGTTGGTCCGTACGGAGTTGAAACCAGGACCTCACGGTAATCTGATGATCAACCAACTCTGTCAACTCACGCGAATACGAGCGACTAAGAATGGTCATCTCAATAATAATATTGCTGAACACCATTCAAGAACGAATTATCGACTGGGACGCCGCAAAGTGCTTAATTAACCTACTGTACGAACTTTTACCAACGAATTACACTTGAAAGCTGGTATACAAACTTAGAACACACTACATTAGACGGTTGCCAACCTTTACCCGCGCCTTACAATCGATTACTTAACAGAAAGGCAAAAGAAAAAAAAAAGAAAAAAAAGAAAAGGTACTTTATTTAAGTGTCTAACCGTTCTAGCGCTGAAGCACTCCTTGGGGACTCTGTAAACTGAAATCAAAAATTAACGCAAATCAAGAAAACCTTTACTACACACTTTTTCCTCTCATCTTACAAACCTACTGCCATCTTCACTCACAAACCGGATAGTAATGCACCAATCACCACTCACCATCCTCACAACCAATCACCTTACTTTTCCCATTAACAATCGCAACACAGACCTGAGAATCACTACATTTGTTTGAATTTCCAACCGTCACTTCACACAAATAGTGAAAAGAAAAAGCTGCGCCATCGTTGAAATAAACTTCAGCGATAAAAAGCTCAAGGCTCATTTAAGTGTAAGAGTTGCAGATTTCTCTGCATTATTCTCCCCTCTTCAATCCTATCCCACCCTCTTCAATTATCTTTCCCAATCGATGACTCAAAGGGATTATGTCAGGCAAAATGATGTCATTTCATGACACCCAAAATGCCCCAACAAGTAGATCATGAAACAATGCAATGACTTAAAACTGCTGAACATCATAAAAGAAATACAGCAAAAGGAATGAGAAGCATGGATGGACACAAATGGACAAGATTGAAACGGACTGCGTTTGGGTAATCTTGAATAAAGTTGACCCGACATTTTTCAAGTTTATGTTAAATCGCCTTGATAAAGGTCGTTTTTGCTCAAAACCTTTCGATCTTGTGTGTGATGTAATAATAATTTTATCAGTGAAGGAATTCCATTTTACCATTTTCAAGTTTTAAACTCGTGATTGACTAAAGATTTGCTTGAAACACCCTAAAATATAGTAACGTAGCCATTTTACTGAACTTCTCTATACTGAAAAGAAACTAAATTGTTTTGGGAAGGGAATACAGTTCGTGAAATATTCTGCATCTCGTTCGTAAAGGAGCCTTTCCGTTTTCGGTTTGAACGGAATAGCAATGATTTCGTCATTCTATCCCCGAAAAAAAAAAAAAAAAAACACGAAATCGTTTGCAGGGGCCCTCTGTCCTCCATTCCGAGGTTCACGTATTAGCGATGCCTGTGCTTGAATTGTGTGCAGGTGAAAATGCCGAATGTGCCGTCGTCTCTACCAACGCATTTTACGCTTGCCCTCACTTTTTTTTAGCAGATTCTTTCAATTCGAAAGGTGCGGAGGACAGAGAGGGAGAGAGAAAGAGTGTGTGTGTGTGTAGCCCGCAGACTGAATTTGTGCAATTGTAAGTGTGTCCAGGAAAGAAATGTGTATCTGGATTGCGGGTTATCGACGAAAGATTGAAGTGATCCTCGAAGTTATTAGGACAATGTGTCCAGACCATTCAGTCTCGTTTCCAGGGCGCCTTTCCCAGTAAACATCTGGGCGGGGCTGGATGCGGAGAGTTAGCAGAGAAAAGCTTTGGGAACGAACTTTGAGATTATTCTAAGAACCAGTGCGGAAAAACTCTTCTATCCTCCTAAGGCTTACAGCTTACTGACTGTATGTGTTCACTGTCACATTCTGCTATAAGAACAATTTTGACCGTTAAGCCGCGTTTCCCTTAGGCCATGACGTCGAACCAAACCGTTTCCCGTCCGACCCTCCTGCTCCGGCAATCAACAACTACATGCTATAAGCTCTCAGATAATGCTCACACTGTAATTGGTCAATTTAGAGGACCGTCGTCGCTGGTTGTACTGCAATTTGCAGCTTCGATTATTGCCCTGGTGCTCGTGCATTCGGTTAATAAACGTATGTTGAAAGAAAGCAGGCTGCAACTAATAATGTACTCTGATATCTCTATCTAGGATAGTACGCGCGCTGGGATTCGGTCTGTACTCACGACCTCGGTCAAGATTCTACCATATAGGCCTCCTGCTCGGTTAATACGGCTCGCTTTATTTTATAACCGGCTAAATTTGAATTTTCCATAAAACATTCTCTATGAAGTTTTTCGTGTCGTTTCTCGTAAAACTGTTCGAATCTTGCAAGCAGCTATTTCAAACAGCCAAGAAGATTTCGTTTTTCTGGTTTTGACACGGCAATCAACTTTGTGGGAGTTGAACCTTCCGCTTGACCTAAACTATTTCAGTTTCCTTTCCCGTGCGGCTGATTAAACAGAAACAAGTGAAGCTATGATCTTCGCAGCTATGAACGTAATTTTTGCAATTGCGTAAAGGAGCCTGAAAAATTCAGGATTTCAACGGGATTTGAACCCGTGACCTCGCGATACCAGTGCGACGCTCTAACCAACTGAGCTTTGAAGCCACTGACGTTGGGAGCTGGTCATTTGTGGGTTCTAATGTTCCCGTGAGGAATGAATCAACGATGAAATGATATATGAAATGGATCATATATGAACTGCGGATATGAAATCAATTGAAGCTATGATCTTCGCAGTTATGAACGCAATATCCGCAGTTCATGTATGATCCATTTCATATATCATTTCATCGTTGAAACATCTTACTAACCTCGTTTTAACGTAATGTAAAATTACGGGTAAAAACTCGGTCCGTAATTTTTCAGTACGGACCTCGATCTCGGTTAGTAAGAGGTATTCACAGTCTCCGTACGCGGTTATTACTATTTATCATATGACTAGCTCCGTGAGCGGGCAACATGAACCAAATCCCGCGCTGTGATTGGCTACCCGAGCGGACAATTGCAAGATGGAGCTATACTGCCCGCTCGGGATTTCTCGCTTGGTCCCGCAAGATCAAAGATTATCCCAGATAATAAATCCTTTATTGACCAAGCTCGTTCGGTCAAGATGGCTGGGTATTCGCCTCGTTCTTTTTTTTGCGTGTTTATGGAACTCGACTTTGTCTCGGTCCATAAACATGCAAGTAAAGAACTTGGCCAATATGCAGCCATCTTGACCTCACGCTTGGTCTATAACCCATATATATAGATAAGTAGATTTGTGGAGATTGACTAATTCAAACATATTATTTGCTACTCCGAGTTTCAAGCTTCTCGCGAAGCAATCATCAGGCGACTGCCAAGGATAACGGATAAAATATAGGATATACAAGTCTGCAAATTTGAAATTGTATAGTGTAACTTATCGAGGGACGGATTGGTTGCGTAAACAAGCTTACATAATGGTTGATTTTAACAGAAATTTCTCGGAGTGTCTGCAACTTGATGTCAGTTCAGTGTTGCCATTTTTCGGTTTACAAATTATGAACTATTTATCCCACAAACACAAATTACATTTTTTGCTGATGTTTGAATATGATCTCGCTTGTTTCACATGGCTTCACTATACGCCATTTAATGCAATAACCAATGTTCCTGTCTTTCAGAGACCATATATAGTTACCGAATTTAGTTGCGTTCTTGTACCTTTCATTTCTAAAAGAGCACGCGTGATTCCCGTATCGTGATTTGAAATCTGTGTCGCAAAGACGTTTGTATGCTTCTTTTGTGGATGATGTTGTGACCTCTGCTTGGTAAATAATGTTGCATGTGTTACAGTTTCCATTCATAGGACAAGAATTTTTATCTCGGCAATTACAGGTGAATTTTGTTGTGGTTTGAAAATGTTAATGAAGGTTTTGGAGTTGCTCACGGTTTTGGCGTTGAACACTTTGTGTAGGAGACGGAGAGCAGGGGCTGCACAGTGGCGAGAGCACTCGCCTGCCACTAATGTGGCTCGGGTTCGATTCCCGGTCGCGGCATCATATGTGGGTTGAATTTGCTGTTCGTTCTCTCCTTGCTCCGAGAGGTTTTTTTCCGAGAACTCCGGTTTTCTCCTCTCCTAAAAAAACAACACTTCCAAATTCCAATTCGATCCGGTATGCGTGGTCACATATTGAACGACTTCCTGAGCGCTCTTAAGGTGTTCCGTGGGTAAACAAACAAATTTAAAAAAATCCAATGAAAGTCCCATGGTGACGTCAAGCTTTAATTTTCATTGTTTCCATATATTTATCAAAGATGTCACATACAACCCCTTATGTTTCGATCACAACAGGCGCCACAGTCACTTTCTTCAGTTTCAGCACCTTTCCTATTTCTTTACCAAGTAGTTGGTGCTTCTCTAAGTTCTGCACTTCTTTCTATTTTATTCTTGCATCCCCGTTTCTAGCTTATGTTGCCATGAAAGTTATTGACTCATCACATGAAGACAAAAGCAAATTTGTGACCTCAATTCTAGATGTTACGACTCAGTAATTTGACGTCAACATGTCGCTGCGGTTTAAGTAATAAAAATTGTATTTACTTTTGTATATATGAATGATACTTTGTTTTACTTATCTCCTTTTACTCAGAGATATTAGCCGCTTGCAGAAGCTACTCTGTAAATCCGAGGTTTTAAATAAAGGGGATGCATTATGTTATGGATTGATGTATGCATGTATGACAAATTCTGTGGCCGTAGCTTTCGATTGGCCATTTCCAACGAGAATCTAATATTGGCCTGTGTGGGCGTAACCACTCCAATAAGACTGTTGAAAAAAGCTTAAACCAGCAGTTCTTTTCCCGCTATTGTAGTGCGGGGTTGATAGCAAACAACACAAGAGGCAAAGAAGCAAATCAGGTAGACCCTAATATCTTTTGTAGATTACCTTTTTCTTTAAGCTTGCGTCCGCGATATATGTCAGTCTTCTTGTGCACGAACTAAATGAAGGATTGAGTATGATTGCACTCACCTTTTTTTAATTTGTCAACACAAGTCGACGTGGATCCTGGCCGTGTAGTAAATTTATGCTTGATAGAGCCACAGCAAGCAAGCAGTTTGAACAGGCAAGAGCAGGCTCGCCCTTATGACCTTGATTACTTTAATGCTAATTCCTATAAGCTATTAAAGTCTGAGCATGCTATACATATTGAAATAAGTAACATCTGTGTTAAGCCGATGTCTTCGGAACCCTGCGATGTAAACTGCTATCAACAAATTAATCTTTGGAGTCTTCCACGCCATTCAGAGCGCCGGAAACCATTCAGAAAATATCATCACACTTAAAGGATCATTGCATTGCTATCTATTGACTGGCAAGGTAAATTATGTCCGGGTTTCCAACACATGATCAATATAGTAAAATTTTTAAAAGAAACTGAAACAACAGAGGATAAAACTGTTTAAAGCTCTCATGACCCAAAACGTGCGGCATGGGTAGCTTAAACTGAAGAAAACTCAACAATGAGGCTAGAAAGCTTCAAGTTAGCCTTTCATAACTTCAATTCGATGATACAAACAAGTTATTAAAATCCCAAAACGGTTAATTCAAAAGCTCTTTTGCTTTTAGTGTGCTATGAAAGAGTTTTGAACTAAGAATTCAAAGAACAAAAAAAAAAATGTATAAATTGAGCATTGCTTTACTGCTCAGTTACTGATAAAAGTAAAGGAACTTTAAGTGTCTAGTGGTTCTAGCGCTGGAGTACTAATTTGGGACACTGAAACTACAGAAATTACAGAAATTAACAATTAACGCAAATGAAGCTTAATGTTGGTATGTTTACTGATATGTTTGTTGATGAACACAACTATTTTTTTGTTCTGGAGTGAGCTTTCGCCTCTAGTTCTGGCTCACTTGTCGGCAAAAAACTTGTAGGAAACCATTTTCCAAATGACAAATGTTTGAATGTTGCAGGGACATGACATGGTTGAGTTACCTTCACCCTTGACTTGGAGCTTCGAGAAAAACAACATGCAAGTCCAGTGTTTGCTGGCAGCCATTCTTTTATCTTTGCTTTCCTCTGCAGAAGGTAAGCGATGCTAGCTTAATATTGCTGAATCTTTCTAATTGAATTTCAGTGATAATTGACAACTTCAAAGGTGTCGTTGCTCACATAGTAAAAGAGTTTCATGGTTGAGTGATGCCTTCAACTCAAAATACGGTGACAGCCTGCTCGGAATAGATCGAGGGAATATTTCGTTTAGACATCAATAGCACAGAGTGAGACAAATATGGTTTTATTATATCATATGGTGTTTTAAAAGAACACGCCATCGAATGCGGAAAACTTCCTTTCTGTTAAGTGCGTCTTATTTGCATACCAATTAAATGAACGAACGAGTGCGGCGCTACATTTCTTTTCAATACTTGTGGGCCACCCTTCTTTCATACGTTTTGCTGATATTTTTCTTTGATGATCATAAACTAGGGATTACTAAAAAAAAAAGAAATCGAATAAACAATACAGACTGCTGGGCCACTTCTACCCATATCATTTAAATTCATGTCCGGGCTAATTTGGGGTTTGCGTAAAATCAGAAATCTGGAATCCGGGATCCGGAAAACGAAAACCGAGAGGGAAAAAAGAAATAAGGAATTCGGAATAAGAAACCCGGAATCCGATAGAAGAACTTTTAAAACCAAAGTCGCTTGGCTAACACTAATTTGTGAAACGATACCAAACTAAACCAAACCAAACGAAATAATATAGAAACAATACTAATCATTCATTAAAGCTAACCGTAGGCCTAATTAGGCCTAAACAAACCGTTTACAGACGCTAGCATGCGCATTAGGCATGTTTCGGTTTAAGAT
>NC_090870.1:56307301-56309801 GCF_036669935.1 Montipora foliosa
GCTCAAAATGAAAGGAGATGCACCGATGCCCCTCCAGAAATGCAAATTCTTACGCAAATTTCCTTTAACCTGTACCTCAAACTTGCTACTATCGTCAAATTCGCACGCGTCATTATCCCGCAGTACCTGAACTAATTCTTCGTAACCTTCAGAAGATGACTCACTGTCCTGGATTTTATCCGGTGTGGCATTTGTAGGTAAATCCAGGCACGTCGGCCATGCTGGCATTATTGGATCCGCCAACACCTTGGCTGAGCCATGCATAACAGCAATCCCTTGCCCAGTGGCCGAGTCTGTGGCACCGGAAGCACTTGCTCTGATCGAAGTTAGACTCTCTACGGCCTGAAACGGAGACAAAGCAGTATCAGAAAATTAAGGACAAATAAATCGGTATTCGGGTGGGAGGGTGGGAGGGTGGGAGGGCGAGTGGTACGCATACGAGGAACAACTGTCGCTGTTCTCCATAGTAAATCTCTACAAGAAAAGACCGAAGTTCTGGGTCGCTAGCGTGAATGGAAAGTGGCGCGAACAACCAACCTTAAAAACCCTTGCATAAACAATAGAAACTCCAACGTGTAAATAGGCGCTAACGACCTTGCAATACAGTTTCCCAAGGGACCGCAGTGCACAAAAAAAGATATCAACCATATGAAAATATATTTACGTTCTAATTCACTACGTTCAAACGAACGTAAATCATTTTCATCTTATAGATCCATAAAACAAACTGAACCACAGGTATGGGAGGATCGCAAGCGAACCCAAAACACAATGAATGCTCACAAAGAAAACTGCTGGTCAATGCTTAAACCAAATCTTTCCGCGAAAAGCTGCCGATCTGAGCTGGATAAGGTGCTCCTAAAACGTTTCGAGTAATCGCTTCGGTGCTGGGCCGCTTGTCGACCAACAGTTTCTCTGGCTCTTCTTAACCGCTTATCGTCCTGCGACCACGACGCCAAATCATCCGACATGTACTCATCTGCCACCTTCAGCCATCAACACATTTATCCGCGATCCTGATAAGCTTTCGCTGTTTTAGAATTAATTCCTTTCCTTCTTTTATCAACTCGCTCACCGCAACATTGGAACCATCAGCCTCCTCTCTAATTCTGTCAAGGACAGAATCAAGCTTGGCGTTGTGCTCAAACTGCTTTTGGTTTCCCTTGAATCGGAGTCGACCGACTTGCTTGTCAGTCCCTGATTTTCTCTCGATCTGTTTGCCTTTATCTTCAAGTTTGAACTCTAAGGAGCTCTTGGACATATTGAACACATTTTGCACAAGCGGCGACTCTGCCATGCGTGACTGCGTTTGGTTTGACCTTCTGGAGGTTTCCGCGATCGATGGGTTAAGATTAAATGCAGATTGGCTGGTACCAGCAACTGGCCGATAGCGTAGATAATCCTTCTCGGCCGAGCAACTGTCGCTGTTCTCCATAGTAAATCTCTACAAGAAAAGACCGAAGTTCTGGGTCGCTAGCGTGAATGGAAAGTGGCGCGAACAACCAACCTTAAAAACCCTTGCATAAACAATAGAAACTCCAACGTGTAAATAGGCGCTAACGACCTTGCAATACAGTTTCCCAAGGGACCGCAGTGCACAAAAAAGATATCAACCATATGAAAATATATTTGTCAATAACGCAAGCATTATCAAAGTCAATGGAGTGATTATTTAGCCACGCATGGTTAGCAACATTTGAGTCCTTTGTGTAGTTGATGTGCCTTGTTCATTTTTAATAGACTCCATCTACATTTTATTTCTTAGCTTTTTTCACACATTTTTTGTATTCTATTTTTTTAAAAAAATTTCCCACTCCATTTCGTATATATTTCCATCCGCGCGCTAACTTTTTTCATTCGTTAAAGGCTATAGACTGATAGCCGAAAGCTTATATTTTTAACCTTTTTAACCAGAGAACGTTTTTTACTTCAAGACGCAATACAGGTATTCCAAGATTTATTGATCATTTCATGTCCCGAACGATGAACACATGATGGAGAATATATTTGAATTGTCATCCCTTTGAACAGCAGAGTTCAGGGAGATGATTAGTATAGGTAACAGCATGGGGCCGAGTAAAATTAAGGATTAATATGACGCCCGTTTTCAAAAATTTCAGAAATTTCCCGAGTCATGCAGAAACCCTAAATTTTCTTTTATTAAGAAGGTCAAAAATGCATGCTGTTGTGCAGTGTTCAATAGACCTTTTCACGGATTCTGACGCCATCTTTGTTGGGGGCAAAAGCTGCTTAAATTACAGTGAATGCATGGGATTTTGGCCGAATTCAAACCTCTATAGCTCAAAAATTTTAAAATATTTTTAGTCGTTTTATTAATATCATTCACGCAACGGAAAATTAGATCATTGTCTAGGGCACAACGTCTGAAAATTAGATATGAGAAATCTCCTCAGGTCGCTTCAAATTTCGCGGGAATTTGCATAATTTTCTTTACTAGGGTTCAAATGAAATTTACAAATTTTATTTACGGTCATTATAG
>NC_090870.1:56314801-56342301 GCF_036669935.1 Montipora foliosa
ATATTTATAAATCTTGTATTAAACAAGTTATATTGGAACCATTAAAGAATATCACTGTTTTTTTCATTATAAAAGGTAGTCCTACATGTAAAAGGCAGAAAAGGGTTTAGCTTTGACGAAGGGCTAACGCGCGAAACAAACAAAACAAACAAACACACTTTAAAAATCTGAAGAAAGAAAGGAAGTGGTTTTTTTATCATAGTACCACTTTAATGTTAGGGAAATCGACGCAGAGCAACGAGCAAAATGTCCGCACTAATTACATGTTAAAGCATCGAATAACAGATTTATTATTCCACTACAAAGAAAAGTGTGATTTTGCTTCGATTTTATTTGGTAAGAGTGCTTAAAAACAGTGCATAATCTGTCCATTAGGGGGCGTACGACCGATGTCACACATACATCATACGGACGCATCCGAGAATGAGTTAACAATTCTTTTCCAAGAGACTCTATCAGCCATCAAATTTGGGAGATCATTTATATCTTGATTGATGTCCCTTGCTATACAGTCAATGTAGTTGAAAGGTCTTCTTCCTCTAGATGTGCGTGGGAACCTCATGCAAATGACGTCAGAGATTATTTGGTCTTTGGATCGATAGCAGTGGCCTGCAAATCTGGCTCGGCGTTGAGCAAGGATGGACGATATTTGTGGAATACCGACCGCGACCGATGTAGACAGCACAAAGAACCCGCCAAAGGTCCTTTATATGATTAGATGAAAGAAATTTGACAATCGATGACAAGCTCTAAATCCTCAGGTTTTGCATCGTGGTGAAAAGAATTTCTTTCATTAAAAAACTCCCGTTCCGTCCGTATTCGCTCTGTTCTAACCCGGCAGTGCCGCCCTGTGGTTGGGGCACTTGCTTTGCCATCTAGAAATCCCGAGTTCACGACTGGTTCTTGCCATTCGTTGAATATAATCCAGGCCAAACTTTCCTTTTTCTCAGCTGATGCACTTGTGAATAGCCAACTGGTTTGCCTCCGGCCAGTCGGATGTAGTTGGGATTCTTAACACTTAGTATTTCTTTTATTGTGTTTCATTGGCCCTGAAAAGCCGCTAAAGGGAGTGGTCAATGAAATGTGTTTTTATTTTTTTTCCTTTTTTTATTTAACGTATCCTTGTGAGCTTTCAAACTCACTTTAAGCGAATTAGATCTCTGATCGCATTATCTGAAATTAGGATAACACATTCAAATGATATCAACTTTAACGTGGCTAGGTTGCTGTAGATGTTCCCGCCAACACCTCTGTCTGCAAGAAGTGTTGGAATGTACATTCGTCAGGATCTCGATTATGTTGTAGTTAAAGTAACACCCTAATTAGGCGTTTCAAGAATTCTGCGTTGAGATCCTTGTTGTTAAGGTGCCTAACATCTCAACACACTTTTCCATTTTACTTATTCTCGCAAATCGTCCCAAATGCATCGTGTTGTTTTTAAAACCTTTTGATTGAAATTGGTTTTGAACGACGGGAAAAGTGGTCATACTTTGATCCAAGAACGAGCAATGCAGGTCGACGTCACAGACTGCTTTGCATTGATAATAGTTCTTTGAAAACGGCAATGCAAATTAATTTGAGTTCTTCTCAGTTGCAATAGGAAAAAAATTAATTCGTCACTGTATCACTAACATTCTCGATCGCCGACTGGATTTGTTGCTGTTAGAAAAAAGTTCTTCAATTTTCCCCTTCGCTATTTACGGCCGCATCGCTGGTTTTCGCCCACACTGAAGAAATAACACCTTCGATAGTTAATTTTAATTAGTTTGTAAACTTAACAAGGACAGAAAGCTAGTAACGAGTTCAAAAGCAGCCTTAAGTTGAATGTAATGTAGTAGCATCCGGTTCTTACGAAAAGGGTAAACTCCAGTTTTTCCTAGACTACAGAATACAAGACCACTTATGTTCAACATAAAATACATTTCCACCACAGTCCCAAAGTCGATTATCAACCCGCCGCCACCGTAGTACGGTACTCGATAACGTCTATGTCTTTCACCGTGACAATTAAACATCCACTTCCATCCCCGTGAGCATACAAAATGCCAGATAAATCAGTTATCTTAAATCGTTTTTCCTCAATGTAAAGTCAATGAAGTTGTGTAAAAGAATATCTACCACACAAATTGCAGAGAGTTCAAAATGCAGCCGCCCGACTTGTTGATATGCAGGGCACGTTTTGTCATATTACTCCAGTGCTCCATCAGCTGCATTGGCTTCCTGTTTTATTTCGTATTAATTTTAAGGTTTTACTTTTAACTTTCAAAGCCATTCGCAAATTAGCACCGTCCTATATCAACGATCTCGTCAAAATTAAGCCTTTAACCTCAAGATATGGACTGCGATCTAAGGACGGAATACTGCTATCTCATCCGAATTTTAAAACTTTAACAACCCTGGGCGACCGTGCTTTCGTTGCTTCGGCGCCAAAACTTTGGAACGATTTACCTTCAGATATTAGAATGGCCAAATCTGTTGACACTTTTAAAAAACTTTTAAAGACGCATCTTTTTATTAAGGCTTTTTATTCTTAGTTAGCTTGGCTTTTAAATATTTTATACAACACATGATGTAATTAGTATTTATTATTTGTTATTTTATTCCATGTATTGTTGTAATGCGCAGTTGATCATCTCGCCATCGAAACTGCGCAATATAAATTCGTAATTTATTATTACAAATTCCTCTTAAATAATGAACCAACTTTTAAACCCTTTGACGTGTAGTTTCAAAGGGGATAGAATATTCACAATCTTTAAGGCCGGCATCTCCAAACGTTTCTTGATTTACAGTAACACTTCCGACACCAACGCAAAAGAGTAAACTTTAATTATTCAAAACAGTTTCCACCCCAACAGAGACAAAAATGAGAGATTCGCTCTGTTACCTCGCATTCTCCAGACCCGGCATGCACATATCCCTTTCATACACTATACATTTCATTTGAACACAAAGAGCTGTCCATAGCAACGACTTCAACACCTTCATATCTTTTTTAGGAATAAAAGCCGGCTGCTCGGAACCTTGCTTGATTTACAGTGCGACTTCCGAGATCAACGCAATAGAGTTGAATTCCTCCAGACCAGTTAACTTAACATCAGACCTCAGCCGCGCAGTAGCTCTGGATGTCCACGTTAGAGAGAGAACCATTTACTGGAGCGATATTAACCGAAGGATTATTCAACGTATGAACCTGACCACTGGGATAATCGAGAACATTATTACAGACAATCTCGGCATTATCGATGGTCTTGCGGTAGAATGGGAGAGTGATTTAATATACTGGGCAGACTACAGTAACAGCAGAGTGGAAGTTGCTACTCTAGATGGAAAACACCGTAAGATACTCTTTGCATCGCAAGTGTACAACCCTCGTGGAATTGCACTTTATCCAAAGAAAGGGTGAGTGTTTACCTCTTTCAAAATCCATTACTCTAACGATGATTAATTGTTGGGATGTCATTAGTGATGGATGTATTGATCATAAGTGATTTACTCAATGCTAGTTATTGGATCTAATCAAGGTGCCAAGTTTTTCCGGTTTTTATCTTTTTTAAGGTTGATGTTCTGGACCGACTGGAGTTTTCATAGCCCCAAAATCGAAAGAGCCAGCCTGGCAGGGCTAGATCGAATAGTGCTCGTTGACCTTCGAAACTCCAGCCAGTACTGGCCAAATGGCATTTTTATCGATTATGCAGAAGATCGCGTCTACTGGATCGACGCATGGAATGACACTATTGATTCATGCGACTTGAATGGAAAGAACAGACGCCAAGTGACGAGTAGCATTCATCCCACTTTTAACATGCACCCCTTTGATTTCACTGTGTACGATGACATCTTGTACTGGAGTGATTGGAACACTGACTCAATCGAAAGACTCGATTGGAAAACTGCCGCTTACATAGGTGGTTTCGGTATTTTGACATCTGATCGGGTTTTTGGCGTTGCATTACTTGACCACTCAAGACAACCGACCTCCGCAGGTACCACGGTAAAATAAAACAAACTTCGTATAAGACGAGTATTTAACAGACAAACTCAAACTATAACCAACAACCTGAAACGATCCAACCATGCTTCTTCACTATCAAGATCTCTAGGACATAGGCGGATGTTGATGGCAAGACCAAAGCTAAACTGAAACCCTCAACACCAAGTAGAAAAATAACCCTTATAAAAAAATGAAAACATCTTCTCAATTAACTGATAATACTAAGTAATGACAAGGCTTGGCAAATCGCTCAACGCAACAAAACTGTTACACAAGCATAAAAACTAACATTGGAATTTCCTTATAAAGCCCTGAACGAGTGCACAAGCAGGCACAAGAGTCTCCGATTTCTACAAAGAAACCCGTTTGGGCTAAGCGAACTTTCTAAGCTTTTTTTTCTCCTAAAGAGGAGAGTTATCGATTTATGTTAGCCATTTTAATTTGTCTTGGGATAATATGAAACTACTTGATAATGACGGTCTCTTTGTCATATTGTTTAGACTAAGAGTATTGTATCCAGAGCCGCAATTAAAGAATTAGCCTTTCCTACTTAATGAGGAGGTATCTTCAAGGACTTAAAGGAGAGAGCTCGAGCCTTCTAGATGTAGCTATTGTCAACAAGAACTGTCACTTTTATTCTCAGGAAACCAACTCTGCAAAGTGAATAACGGTGGTTGCAGTCACCTTTGCCTATTGACTCCAGGTGGATATCAGTGTTCATGTCCCCATGGCTTATCGCTGGACTCTACTGGCACGAAATGTGTTACAGGTAACAATGACGAGTCATTTGATTGTCTTCATGGAACGCTGGCTTTGATTAAAAAAAGTGTAGCATTTTTAAATGCAAGTCAGCAGCTCTTACTTATCAAATGGAAAAGAAAACTACAGTCAAGAAGACTCGTCTTGACCTTGGGTATGCTCCCGAAAAGCTTTCATCGCTACGAACAATGCAAGTACTAAAAGTGGAACTGTTAACTTTGAAAAAACGTGTGCACGAGTCTCATAGCACCCTAACGAAAAAGAACTTCTCAGTAGCTTCTTTCCATGGAAATGATATCATATCGTTTTGGATCCTGGTAAGAGAGCAAATCCGTGTGCGCCAAGATAATTATCTGCAATCTCATTGAGATGGAGCTGGTGCTGCCAAGGAAATTTCGTGTGTTGTTATCATGACCAAGCGTTCTGCGTTCACACCGACTGCTCAATAAGATGTCGTCTTTAAAGTAAACACGTAGCATGAAACAGAACTAATAAAATATTTCAAATAGTTTTTCTTTATGGCAATGGGGCCATATATGGCGGATTTGCTGTCTTATCTTGCATTTTCTTGATCATGTAGATATCCTTTGCCAGTTACAGTATTCATTTGATTTGAATACAAAGAGGTGTCCATAGCAACGGCTTTAACACTTTCACTCATATCCTTTTCAGGAATAGAAGCTGGCTGCTCGGAACCTTGCTTGATTTACAGTGCGACTTCCGAGATCAACGCAATAGAATTAACTTCCTCCAGAACAGTTAACTTTGCCGCAAACCTCAGCCGCGCAGTTGCTCTGGATGTCCACGTTAAAGAGAAAACGATATACTGGAGCGACATTAACCAACGAATTATTCACCGTATGAACCTGACCACTGGGATAATCGAAGACATTATTACAGACAATCTCGGCATTATCGATGGTCTTGCGGTAGAATGGGAGAGTGATTTAATATACTGGGCAGACTACAGTAATAGCAGGCTGGAAGTTGCTTCTCTAGATGGAAATCAACGAAAGGTACTCTTTGCATCGCGAGTGTACAACCCTCGTGGAATTGCACTTTATCCAAAGAAAGGGTGAGTGTTTGCCTGTTTGAAAATCCATTACTCTAACAATAATTGGTTGTTGGGATGGCATTAGTTATGGATGTATTGATCATAAGTAATTTACTCAATGCTAGTTATTTGATGTAATCAATATGCCCGGTTTTTCCGGTTTTTATTTTTTTTAAGGTTGATGTTCTGGACCGACTGGAGTTTTCATAACCCCAAAATCGAAAGAGCCAGCCTGGCAGGGCTAGATCGAATAGTGCTCGTTGACCTTCGAAACTCCAGCCAGTACTGGCCAAATGGCATTTTTATCGATTATACAGAAGATCGCGTCTACTGGATCGACGCATGGATTGACGCTATTGATTCATGCGACTTGAATGGAAACAACAGACGCCAAGTGGCAAGTCCCGTTCATCCCATTTTTAACATGCACCCCTTTGATTTCACTGTGTACGATGACATCTTGTACTGGAGTGACTGGAACACTGACTCAATCGAAAGACTCAATTGGACAACTGCAGCTTATATAGGCGGCCTCGGTGTTTTGACATATGACCGGGTTTTTGGCGTTGCATTGCTCGACAATTCAAGACAACCGGCATCTGCAGGTAAACAGATTAAAATAAAACAAAATGTTTCATGGATTTCCATCACAAGGCTCGTATACAGCGCGCAAGTACTAAACATCCCAGCTCTTTTCGATAGCATATATCCCGAAACGATCCAAAAACCCTTCATCGCTATCATGACCTCTATGACAGAGGCTGATGTTGATGACAAGACCAAATTATGCTTTGCTGACACCCTGCGCTGTCCAAGAAGCAAAATCAACCCTCTTATAATAAATAAAATGCATTCTCTTGATCTACGCATAATACTTGGGAAATCCCCCAACGAAAGAAACTGTTACACAAGCATAGAGAGGTACATTGGAAGTTCCTTATGAAGCCCTGAACGAGTGCACAAACAGGCACAAGAGTCTCCGATTTCTACAAAGAAATCCATTTGGGCAAACCGATTTTTCTAAGCTTTAATTTCTTCTAAAGAGGAGAGTTCTCGATTTATGTTAGCCATTTTAATTTGTCTTGGGATGATCTGAAACTACTTGATACTGACGTTTTCTTTGTCATATTGATTAGACTAAGAGTATTGTATCCAGAGCCGCAATTAAAGAATTAGCCTTTCCTACTTAATGAGGAGGTATCTTCAAGGACTTAAAGGAGAGAGCTCGAGCCTTCTAGATGTAGCTATTGTCAACAAGAACTGTCACTTTTATTCTCAGGAAACCAACTCTGCAAAGTGAATAACGGTGGTTGCAGTCACCTTTGCCTATTGACTCCAGGTGGATATCAGTGTTCATGTCCCCATGGCTTATCGCTGGACTCTACTGGCACGAAATGTGTTACAGGTAACAATGACGAGTCATTTGATTGTCTTCATGGAACGCTGGCTTTGATTAAAAAAATGTAGCATTTTTAAATGCAAGTCAGCAGCTCTTACTTATCAAATGGAAAAGAAAACTACAGTCAAGAACGCTCGTCTTGACCTTGGGTATGCTCCCGAAAGGCTTTCATCGCTACGAACAATGCAAGTACTAAAAGTGGAACTGTTAACTTTGAAAAAACGTGTGCACGAGTCTCATAGCACCCTAACGAAAAAGAACTTCTCAGTAGCTTCTTTCCATGGAAATGATATCATATCGTTTTGGATCCTGGTAAGAGAGCAAATCCGTGTGCGCCAAGATCATTATCTGCAATCTCATTTAGATGGAGCTGGTGCTGCCAAGGAAATTTCGTGTGTTGTTATCATGACCAAGCGTTCTGCGTTCACACCGACTGCTCAATAAGATGTCGTCTTTAAAGTAAACACGTAGCATGAAACAGAACTAATAAAATATTTCAAATAGTTTTTCTTTATGGCAATGGGGCCATATATGGCGGATTTGCTGTCTTATCTTGCATTTTCTTGATCATGTAGATATCCTTTGCCAGTTACAGTATTCATTTGATTTGAATACAAAGAGGTGTCCATAGCAACGGCTTTAACACTTTCACTCATATCCTTTTCAGGAATAGAAGCTGGCTGCTCGGAACCTTGCTTGATTTACAGTGCGACTTCCGAGATCAACGCAATAGAATTAACTTCCTCCAGAACAGTTAACTTTGCCGCAAACCTCAGCCGCGCAGTTGCTCTGGATGTCCACGTTAAAGAGAAAACGATATACTGGAGCGACATTAACCAACGAATTATTCACCGTATGAACCTGACCACTGGGATAATCGAAGACATTATTACAGACAATCTCGGCATTATCGATGGTCTTGCGGTAGAATGGGAGAGTGATTTAATATACTGGGCAGACTACAGTAATAGCAGGCTGGAAGTTGCTTCTCTAGATGGAAATCAACGAAAGGTACTCTTTGCATCGCGAGTGTACAACCCTCGTGGAATTGCACTTTATCCAAAGAAAGGGTGAGTGTTTGCCTGTTTGAAAATCCATTACTCTAACAATAATTGGTTGTTGAGATGGCATTAGTTATGGATGTATTGATCATAAGTAATTTACTCAATGCTAGTTATTTGATGTAATCAATATGCCCGGTTTTTCCGGTTTTTATCTTTTTTAAGGTTGATGTTCTGGACCGACTGGAGTTTTCATAACCCCAAAATCGAAAGAGCCAGCCTGGCAGGGCTAGATCGAATAGTGCTCGTTGACCTTCGAAACTCCAGCCAGTACTGGCCAAATGGCATTTTTATCGATTATACAGAAGATCGCGTCTACTGGATCGACGCGTGGATTGACGCTATTGATTCATGCGACTTGAATGGAAACAACAGACGCCAAGTGGCAAGTCCCGTTCATCCCATTTTTAACATGCACCCCTTTGATTTCACTGTGTACGATGACATCTTGTACTGGAGTGACTGGAACACTGACTCAATCGAAAGACTCAATTGGACAACTGCAGCTTATATAGGTGGCCTCGGTGTTTTGACATATGACCGGGTTTTTGGCGTTGCATTGCTCGACAATTCAAGACAACCGGCATCTGCAGGTAAACAGATTAAAATAAAACAAAATGTTTCATGGATTTCCATCACAAGGCTCGTATACAGCGCGCAAGTACTAAACATCCCAGCTCTTTTCGATAGCATATATCCCGAAACGATCCAAAAACCCTTCATCGCTATCATGACCTCTATGACAGAGGCTGATGTTGATGACAAGACCAAATTATGCTTTGCTGACACCCTGCGCTGTCCAAGAAGCAAAATCAACCCTCTTATAATAAATAAAATGCATTCTCTTGATCTACGCATAATACTTGGGAAATCCCCCAACGAAAGAAACTGTTACACAAGCATAGAGAGGTACATTGGAAGTTCCTTATGAAGCCCTGAACGAGTGCACAAACAGGCACAAGAGTCTCCGATTTCTACAAAGAAATCCATTTGGGCAAACCGAACTTTCTAAGCTTTAATTTCTTCTAAAGAGGAGAGTTCTCGATTTATGTTAGCCATTTTAATTTGTCTTGGGATGATCTGAAACTACTTGATACTGACGTTTTCTTTGTCATATTGATTAGACTAAGAGTATTGTATCCAGAGCCGCAATTAAAGAATTAGCCTTTCCTACTTAATGAGGAGGTATCTTCAAGGACTTAAAGGAGAGAGCTCGAGCCTTCTAGATGTAGCTATTGTCAACAAGAACTGTCACTTTTATTCTCAGGAAACCAACTCTGCAAAGTGAATAACGGTGGTTGCAGTCACCTTTGCCTATTGACTCCAGGTGGATATCAGTGTTCATGTCCCCATGGCTTATCGCTGGACTCTACTGGCACGAAATGTGTTACAGGTAACAATGACGAGTCATTTGATTGTCTTCATGGAACGCTGGCTTTGATTAAAAAAAATGTAGCATTTTTAAATGCAAGTCAGCAGCTCTTACTTATCAAATGGAAAAGAAAACTACAGTCAAGAACGCTCGTCTTGACCTTGGGTATGCTCCCGAAAGGCTTTCATCGCTACGAACAATGCAAGTACTAAAAGTGGAACTGTTAACTTTGAAAAAACGTGTGCACGAGTCTCATAGCACCCTAACGAAAAAGAACTTCTCAGTAGCTTCTTTCCATGGAAATGATATCATATCGTTTTGGATCCTGGTAAGAGAGCAAATCCGTGTGCGCCAAGATCATTATCTGCAATCTCATTTAGATGGAGCTGGTGCTGCCAAGGAAATTTCGTGTGTTGTTATCATGACCAAGCGTTCTGCGTTCACACCGACTGCTCAATAAGATGTCGTCTTTAAAGTAAACACGTAGCATGAAACAGAACTAATAAAATATTTCAAATAGTTTTTCTTTATGGCAATGGGGCCATATATGGCGGATTTGCTGTCTTATCTTGCATTTTCTTGATCATGTAGATATCCTTTGCCAGTTACAGTATTCATTTGATTTGAATACAAAGAGGTGTCCATAGCAACGGCTTTAACACTTTCACTCATATCCTTTTCAGGAATAGAAGCTGGCTGCTCGGAACCTTGCTTGATTTACAGTGCGACTTCCGAGATCAACGCAATAGAATTAACTTCCTCCAGAACAGTTAACTTTGCCGCAAACCTCAGCCGCGCAGTTGCTCTGGATGTCCACGTTAAAGAGAAAACGATATACTGGAGCGACATTAACCAACGAATTATTCACCGTATGAACCTGACCACTGGGATAATCGAAGACATTATTACAGACAATCTCGGCATTATCGATGGTCTTGCGGTAGAATGGGAGAGTGATTTAATATACTGGGCAGACTACAGTAATAGCAGGCTGGAAGTTGCTTCTCTAGATGGAAATCAACGAAAGGTACTCTTTGCATCGCGAGTGTACAACCCTCGTGGAATTGCACTTTATCCAAAGAAAGGGTGAGTGTTTGCCTGTTTGAAAATCCATTACTCTAACAATAATTGGTTGTTGAGATGGCATTAGTTATGGATGTATTGATCATAAGTAATTTACTCAATGCTAGTTATTTGATGTAATCAATATGCCCGGTTTTTCCGGTTTTTATCTTTTTTAAGGTTGATGTTCTGGACCGACTGGAGTTTTCATAACCCCAAAATCGAAAGAGCCAGCCTGGCAGGGCTAGATCGAATAGTGCTCGTTGACCTTCGAAACTCCAGCCAGTACTGGCCAAATGGCATTTTTATCGATTATACAGAAGATCGCGTCTACTGGATCGACGCATGGATTGACGCTATTGATTCATGCGACTTGAATGGAAACAACAGACGCCAAGTGGCAAGTCCCGTTCATCCCATTTTTAACATGCACCCCTTTGATTTCACTGTGTACGATGACATCTTGTACTGGAGTGACTGGAACACTGACTCAATCGAAAGACTCAATTGGACAACTGCAGCTTATATAGGTGGCCTCGGTGTTTTGACATATGACCGGGTTTTGGCGTTGCATTGCTCGACAATTCAAGACAACCGGCATCTGCAGGTAAACAGATTAAAATAAAACAAAATGTTTCATGGATTTCCATCACAAGGCTCGTATACAGCGCGCAAGTACTAAACATCCCAGCTCTTTTCGATAGCATATATCCCGAAACGATCCAAAAACCCTTCATCGCTATCATGACCTCTATGACAGAGGCTGATGTTGATGACAAGACCAAATTATGCTTTGCTGACACCCTGCGCTGTCCAAGAAGCAAAATCAACCCTCTTATAATAAATAAAATGCATTCTCTTGATCTACGCATAATACTTGGGAAATCCCCCAACGAAAGAAACTGTTACACAAGCATAGAGAGGTACATTGGAAGTTCCTTATGAAGCCCTGAACGAGTGCACAAACAGGCACAAGAGTCTCCGATTTCTACAAAGAAATCCATTTGGGCAAACCGAACTTTCTAAGCTTTAATTTCTTCTAAAGAGGAGAGTTCTCGATTTATGTTAGCCATTTTAATTTGTCTTGGGATGATCTGAAACTACTTGATACTGACGTTTTCTTTGTCATATTGATTAGACTAAGAGTATTGTATCCAGAGCCGCAATTAAAGAATTAGCCTTTCCTACTTAATGAGGAGGTATCTTCAAGGACTTAAAGGAGAGAGCTCGAGCCTTCTAGATGTAGCTATTGTCAACAAGAACTGTCACTTTTATTCTCAGGAAACCAACTCTGCAAAGTGAATAACGGTGGTTGCAGTCACCTTTGCCTATTGACTCCAGGTGGATATCAGTGTTCATGTCCCCATGGCTTATCGCTGGACTCTACTGGCACGAAATGTGTTACAGGTAACAATGACGAGTCATTTGATTGTCTTCATGGAACGCTGGCTTTGATTAAAAAAAATGTAGCATTTTTAAATGCAAGTCAGCAGCTCTTACTTATCAAATGGAAAAGAAAACTACAGTCAAGAACGCTCGTCTTGACCTTGGGTATGCTCCCGAAAGGCTTTCATCGCTACGAACAATGCAAGTACTAAAAGTGGAACTGTTAACTTTGAAAAAACGTGTGCACGAGTCTCATAGCACCCTAACGAAAAAGAACTTCTCAGTAGCTTCTTTCCATGGAAATGATATCATATCGTTTTGGATCTTGGTAAGAGAGCAAATCCGTGTGCGCCAAGATCATTATCTGCAATCTCATTTAGATGGAGCTGGTGCTGCCAAGGAAATTTCGTGTGTTGTTATCATGACCAAGCGTTCTGCGTTCACACCGACTGCTCAATAAGATGTCGTCTTTAAAGTAAACACGTAGCATGAAACAGAACTAATAAAATATTTCAAATAGTTTTTCTTTATGGCAATGGGGCCATATATGGCGGATTTGCTGTCTTATCTTGCATTTTCTTGATCATGTAGATATCCTTTGCCAGTTACAGTATTCATTTGATTTGAATACAAAGAGGTGTCCATAGCAACGGCTTTAACACTTTCACTCATATCCTTTTCAGGAATAGAAGCTGGCTGCTCGGAACCTTGCTTGATTTACAGTGCGACTTCCGAGATCAACGCAATAGAATTAACTTCCTCCAGAACAGTTAACTTTGCCGCAAACCTCAGCCGCGCAGTTGCTCTGGATGTCCACGTTAAAGAGAAAACGATATACTGGAGCGACATTAACCAACGAATTATTCACCGTATGAACCTGACCACTGGGATAATCGAAGACATTATTACAGACAATCTCGGCATTATCGATGGTCTTGCGGTAGAATGGGAGAGTGATTTAATATACTGGGCAGACTACAGTAATAGCAGGCTGGAAGTTGCTTCTCTAGATGGAAATCAACGAAAGGTACTCTTTGCATCGCGAGTGTACAACCCTCGTGGAATTGCACTTTATCCAAAGAAAGGGTGAGTGTTTGCCTGTTTGAAAATCCATTACTCTAACAATAATTGGTTGTTGAGATGGCATTAGTTATGGATGTATTGATCATAAGTAATTTACTCAATGCTAGTTATTTGATGTAATCAATATGCCCGGTTTTTCCGGTTTTTATCTTTTTTAAGGTTGATGTTCTGGACCGACTGGAGTTTTCATAACCCCAAAATCGAAAGAGCCAGCCTGGCAGGGCTAGATCGAATAGTGCTCGTTGACCTTCGAAACTCCAGCCAGTACTGGCCAAATGGCATTTTTATCGATTATACAGAAGATCGCGTCTACTGGATCGACGCATGGATTGACGCTATTGATTCATGCGACTTGAATGGAAACAACAGACGCCAAGTGGCAAGTCCCGTTCATCCCATTTTTAACATGCACCCCTTTGATTTCACTGTGTACGATGACATCTTGTACTGGAGTGACTGGAACACTGACTCAATCGAAAGACTCAATTGGACAACTGCAGCTTATATAGGTGGCCTCGGTGTTTTGACATATGACCGGGTTTTTGGCGTTGCATTGCTCGACAATTCAAGACAACCGGCATCTGCAGGTAAACAGATTAAAATAAAACAAAATGTTTCATGGATTTCCATCACAAGGCTCGTATACAGCGCGCAAGTACTAAACATCCCAGCTCTTTTCGATAGCATATATCCCGAAACGATCCAAAAACCCTTCATCGCTATCATGACCTCTATGACAGAGGCTGATGTTGATGACAAGACCAAATTATGCTTTGCTGACACCCTGCGCTGTCCAAGAAGCAAAATCAACCCTCTTATAATAAATAAAATGCATTCTCTTGATCTACGCATAATACTTGGGAAATCCCCCAACGAAAGAAACTGTTACACAAGCATAGAGAGGTACATTGGAAGTTCCTTATGAAGCCCTGAACGAGTGCACAAACAGGCACAAGAGTCTCCGATTTCTACAAAGAAATCCATTTGGGCAAACCGAACTTTCTAAGCTTTAATTTCTTCTAAAGAGGAGAGTTCTCGATTTATGTTAGCCATTTTAATTTGTCTTGGGATGATCTGAAACTACTTGATACTGACGTTTTCTTTGTCATATTGATTAGACTAAGAGTATTGTATCCAGAGCCGCAATTAAAGAATTAGCCTTTCCTACTTAATGAGGAGGTATCTTCAAGGACTTAAAGGAGAGAGCTCGAGCCTTCTAGATGTAGCTATTGTCAACAAGAACTGTCACTTTTATTCTCAGGAAACCAACTCTGCAAAGTGAATAACGGTGGTTGCAGTCACCTTTGCCTATTGACTCCAGGTGGATATCAGTGTTCATGTCCCCATGGCTTATCGCTGGACTCTACTGGCACGAAATGTGTTACAGGTAACAATGACGAGTCATTTGATTGTCTTCATGGAACGCTGGCTTTGATTAAAAAAATGTAGCATTTTTAAATGCAAGTCAGCAGCTCTTACTTATCAAATGGAAAAGAAAACTACAGTCAAGAACGCTCGTCTTGACCTTGGGTATGCTCCCGAAAAGCTTTCATCGCTACGAACAATGCAAGTACTAAAAGTGGAACTGTTAACTTTGAAAAAACGTGTGCACGAGTCTCATAGCACCCTAACGAAAAAGAACTTCTCAGTAGCTTCTTTCCATGGAAATGATATCATATCGTTTTGGATCCTGGTAAGAGAGCAAATCCGTGTGCGCCAAGATCATTATCTGCAATCTCATTTAGATGGAGCTGGTGCTGCCAAGGAAATTTCGTGTGTTGTTATCATGACCAAGCGTTCTGCGTTCACACCGACTGCTCAATAAGATGTCGTCTTTAAAGTAAACACGTAGCATGAAACAGAACTAATAAAATATTTCAAATAGTTTTTCTTTATGGCAATGGGGCCATATATGGCGGATTTGCTGTCTTATCTTGCATTTTCTTGATCATGTAGATATCCTTTGCCAGTTACAGTATTCATTTGATTTGAATACAAAGAGGTGTCCATAGCAACGGCTTTAACACTTTCACTCATATCCTTTTTAGGAATAGAAGCTGGCTGCTCGGAACCTTGCTTGATTTACAGTGCGACTTCCGAGATCAACGCAATAGAATTAACTTCCTCCAGAACAGTTAACTTTGCCGCAAACCTCAGCCGCGCAGTTGCTCTGGATGTCCACGTTAAAGAGAAAACGATATACTGGAGCGACATTAACCAACGAATTATTCACCGTATGAACCTGACCACTGGGATAATCGAAGACATTATTACAGACAATCTCGGCATTATCGATGGTCTTGCGGTAGAATGGGAGAGTGATTTAATATACTGGGCAGACTACAGTAATAGCAGGCTGGAAGTTGCTTCTCTAGATGGAAATCAACGAAAGGTACTCTTTGCATCGCGAGTGTACAACCCTCGTGGAATTGCACTTTATCCAAAGAAAGGGTGAGTGTTTGCCTGTTTGAAAATCCATTACTCTAACAATAATTGGTTGTTGAGATGGCATTAGTTATGGATGTATTGATCATAAGTAATTTACTCAATGCTAGTTATTTGATGTAATCAATATGCCCGGTTTTTCCGGTTTTTATCTTTTTTAAGGTTGATGTTCTGGACCGACTGGAGTTTTCATAACCCCAAAATCGAAAGAGCCAGCCTGGCAGGGCTAGATCGAATAGTGCTCGTTGACCTTCGAAACTCCAGCCAGTACTGGCCAAATGGCATTTTTATCGATTATACAGAAGATCGCGTCTACTGGATCGACGCATGGATTGACGCTATTGATTCATGCGACTTGAATGGAAACAACAGACGCCAAGTGGCAAGTCCCGTTCATCCCATTTTTAACATGCACCCCTTTGATTTCACTGTGTACGATGACATCTTGTACTGGAGTGACTGGAACACTGACTCAATCGAAAGACTCAATTGGACAACTGCAGCTTATATAGGTGGCCTCGGTGTTTTGACATATGACCGGGTTTTTGGCGTTGCATTGCTCGACAATTCAAGACAACCGGCATCTGCAGGTAAACAGATTAAAATAAAACAAAATGTTTCATGGATTTCCATCACAAGGCTCGTATACAGCGCGCAAGTACTAAACATCCCAGCTCTTTTCGATAGCATATATCCCGAAACGATCCAAAAACCCTTCATCGCTATCATGACCTCTATGACAGAGGCTGATGTTGATGACAAGACCAAATTATGCTTTGCTGACACCCTGCGCTGTCCAAGAAGCAAAATCAACCCTCTTATAATAAATAAAATGCATTCTCTTGATCTACGCATAATACTTGGGAAATCCCCCAACGAAAGAAACTGTTACACAAGCATAGAGAGGTACATTGGAAGTTCCTTATGAAGCCCTGAACGAGTGCACAAACAGGCACAAGAGTCTCCGATTTCTACAAAGAAATCCATTTGGGCAAACCGAACTTTCTAAGCTTTAATTTCTTCTAAAGAGGAGAGTTCTCGATTTATGTTAGCCATTTTAATTTGTCTTGGGATGATCTGAAACTACTTGATACTGACGTTTTCTTTGTCATATTGATTAGACTAAGAGTATTGTATCCAGAGCCGCAATTAAAGAATTAGCCTTTCCTACTTAATGAGGAGGTATCTTCAAGGACTTAAAGGAGAGAGCTCGAGCCTTCTAGATGTAGCTATTGTCAACAAGAACTGTCACTTTTATTCTCAGGAAACCAACTCTGCAAAGTGAATAACGGTGGTTGCAGTCACCTTTGCCTATTGACTCCAGGTGGATATCAGTGTTCATGTCCCCATGGCTTATCGCTGGACTCTACTGGCACGAAATGTGTTACAGGTAACAATGACGAGTCATTTGATTGTCTTCATGGAACGCTGGCTTTGATTAAAAAAATGTAGCATTTTTAAATGCAAGTCAGCAGCTCTTACTTATCAAATGGAAAAGAAAACTACAGTCAAGAACGCTCGTCTTGACCTTGGGTATGCTCCCGAAAAGCTTTCATCGCTACGAACAATGCAAGTACTAAAAGTGGAACTGTTAACTTTGAAAAAACGTGTGCACGAGTCTCATAGCACCCTAACGAAAAAGAACTTCTCAGTAGCTTCTTTCCATGGAAATGATATCATATCGTTTTGGATCCTGGTAAGAGAGCAAATCCGTGTGCAACAAGATCATTATCTGCAATCTCATTTAGATGGAGCTGGTGCTGCCAAGGAAATTTCGTGTGTTGTTATCATGACCAAGCGTTCTGCGTTCACACCGACTGCTCAATAAGATGTCGTCTTTAAAGTAAACACGTAGCATGAAACAGAACTAATAAAATATTTCAAATAGTTTTTCTTTATGGCAATGGGGCCATATATGGCGGATTTGCTGTCTTATCTTGCATTTTCTTGATCATGTAGATATCCTTTGCCAGTTACAGTATTCATTTGATTTGAATACAAAGAGGTGTCCATAGCAACGGCTTTAACACTTTCACTCATATCCTTTTCAGGAATAGAAGCTGGCTGCTCGGAACCTTGCTTGATTTACAGTGCGACTTCCGAGATCAACGCAATAGAATTAACTTCCTCCAGAACAGTTAACTTTGCCGCAAACCTCAGCCGCGCAGTTGCTCTGGATGTCCACGTTAAAGAGAAAACGATATACTGGAGCGACATTAACCAACGAATTATTCACCGTATGAACCTGACCACTGGGATAATCGAAGACATTATTACAGACAATCTCGGCATTATCGATGGTCTTGCGGTAGAATGGGAGAGTGATTTAATATACTGGGCAGACTACAGTAATAGCAGGCTGGAAGTTGCTTCTCTAGATGGAAATCAACGAAAGGTACTCTTTGCATCGCGAGTGTACAACCCTCGTGGAATTGCACTTTATCCAAAGAAAGGGTGAGTGTTTGCCTGTTTGAAAATCCATTACTCTAACAATAATTGGTTGTTGAGATGGCATTAGTTATGGATGTATTGATCATAAGTAATTTACTCAATGCTAGTTATTTGATGTAATCAATATGCCCGGTTTTTCCGGTTTTTATCTTTTTTAAGGTTGATGTTCTGGACCGACTGGAGTTTTCATAACCCCAAAATCGAAAGAGCCAGCCTGGCAGGGCTAGATCGAATAGTGCTCGTTGACCTTCGAAACTCCAGCCAGTACTGGCCAAATGGCATTTTTATCGATTATACAGAAGATCGCGTCTACTGGATCGACGCATGGATTGACGCTATTGATTCATGCGACTTGAATGGAAACAACAGACGCCAAGTGGCAAGTCCCGTTCATCCCATTTTTAACATGCACCCCTTTGATTTCACTGTGTACGATGACATCTTGTACTGGAGTGACTGGAACACTGACTCAATCGAAAGACTCAATTGGACAACTGCAGCTTATATAGGTGGCCTCGGTGTTTTGACATATGACCGGGTTTTTGGCGTTGCATTGCTCGACAATTCAAGACAACCGGCATCTGCAGGTAAACAGATTAAAATAAAACAAAATGTTTCATGGATTTCCATCACAAGGCTCGTATACAGCGCGCAAGTACTAAACATCCCAGCTCTTTTCGATAGCATATATCCCGAAACGATCCAAAAACCCTTCATCGCTATCATGACCTCTATGACAGAGGCTGATGTTGATGACAAGACCAAATTATGCTTTGCTGACACCCTGCGCTGTCCAAGAAGCAAAATCAACCCTCTTATAATAAATAAAATGCATTCTCTTGATCTACGCATAATACTTGGGAAATCCCCCAACGAAAGAAACTGTTACACAAGCATAGAGAGGTACATTGGAAGTTCCTTATGAAGCCCTGAACGAGTGCACAAACAGGCACAAGAGTCTCCGATTTCTACAAAGAAATCCATTTGGGCAAACCGAACTTTCTAAGCTTTAATTTCTTCTAAAGAGGAGAGTTCTCGATTTATGTTAGCCATTTTAATTTGTCTTGGGATGATCTGAAACTACTTGATACTGACGTTTTCTTTGTCATATTGATTAGACTAAGAGTATTGTATCCAGAGCCGCAATTAAAGAATTAGCCTTTCCTACTTAATGAGGAGGTATCTTCAAGGACTTAAAGGAGAGAGCTCGAGCCTTCTAGATGTAGCTATTGTCAACAAGAACTGTCACTTTTATTCTCAGGAAACCAACTCTGCAAAGTGAATAACGGTGGTTGCAGTCACCTTTGCCTATTGACTCCAGGTGGATATCAGTGTTCATGTCCCCATGGCTTATCGCTGGACTCTACTGGCACGAAATGTGTTACAGGTAACAATGACGAGTCATTTGATTGTCTTCATGGAACGCTGGCTTTGATTAAAAAAAATGTAGCATTTTTAAATGCAAGTCAGCAGCTCTTACTTATCAAATGGAAAAGAAAACTACAGTCAAGAACGCTCGTCTTGACCTTGGGTATGCTCCCGAAAAGCTTTCATCGCTACGAACAATGCAAGTACTAAAAGTGGAACTGTTAACTTTGAAAAAACGTGTGCACGAGTCTCATAGCACCCTAACGAAAAAGAACTTCTCAGTAGCTTCTTTCCATGGAAATGATATCATATCGTTTTGGATCCTGGTAAGAGAGCAAATCCGTGTGCGCCAAGATAATTATCTGCAATCTCATTTAGATGGAGCTGGTGCTGCCAAGGAAATTTCGTGTGTTGTTATCATGACCAAGCGTTCTGCGTTCACACCGACTGCTCAATAAGATGTCGTCTTTAAAGTAAACACGTAGCATGAAACAGAACTAATAAAATATTTCAAATAGTTTTTCTTTATGGCAATGGGGCCATATATGGCGGATTTGCTGTCTTATCTTGCATTTTCTTGATCATGTAGATATCCTTTGCCAGTTACAGTATTCATTTGATTTGAATACAAAGAGGTGTCCATAGCAACGGCTTTAACACTTTCACTCATATCCTTTTCAGGAATAGAAGCTGGCTGCTCGGAACCTTGCTTGATTTACAGTGCGACTTCCGAGATCAACGCAATAGAATTAACTTCCTCCAGAACAGTTAACTTTGCCGCAAACCTCAGCCGCGCAGTTGCTCTGGATGTCCACGTTAAAGAGAAAACGATATACTGGAGCGACATTAACCAACGAATTATTCACCGTATGAACCTGACCACTGGGATAATCGAAGACATTATTACAGACAATCTCGGCATTATCGATGGTCTTGCGGTAGAATGGGAGAGTGATTTAATATACTGGGCAGACTACAGTAATAGCAGGCTGGAAGTTGCTTCTCTAGATGGAAATCAACGAAAGGTACTCTTTGCATCGCGAGTGTACAACCCTCGTGGAATTGCACTTTATCCAAAGAAAGGGTGAGTGTTTGCCTGTTTGAAAATCCATTACTCTAACAATAATTGGTTGTTGAGATGGCATTAGTTATGGATGTATTGATCATAAGTAATTTACTCAATGCTAGTTATTTGATGTAATCAATATGCCCGGTTTTTCCGGTTTTTATCTTTTTTAAGGTTGATGTTCTGGACCGACTGGAGTTTTCATAACCCCAAAATCGAAAGAGCCAGCCTGGCAGGGCTAGATCGAATAGTGCTCGTTGACCTTCGAAACTCCAGCCAGTACTGGCCAAATGGCATTTTTATCGATTATACAGAAGATCGCGTCTACTGGATCGACGCATGGATTGACGCTATTGATTCATGCGACTTGAATGGAAACAACAGACGCCAAGTGGCAAGTCCCGTTCATCCCATTTTTAACATGCACCCCTTTGATTTCACTGTGTACGATGACATCTTGTACTGGAGTGACTGGAACACTGACTCAATCGAAAGACTCAATTGGACAACTGCAGCTTATATAGGTGGCCTCGGTGTTTTGACATATGACCGGGTTTTTGGCGTTGCATTGCTCGACAATTCAAGACAACCGGCATCTGCAGGTAAACAGATTAAAATAAAACAAAATGTTTCATGGATTTCCATCACAAGGCTCGTATACAGCGCGCAAGTACTAAACATCCCAGCTCTTTTCGATAGCATATATCCCGAAACGATCCAAAAACCCTTCATCGCTATCATGACCTCTATGACAGAGGCTGATGTTGATGACAAGACCAAATTATGCTTTGCTGACACCCTGCGCTGTCCAAGAAGCAAAATCAACCCTCTTATAATAAATAAAATGCATTCTCTTGATCTACGCATAATACTTGGGAAATCCCCCAACGAAAGAAACTGTTACACAAGCATAGAGAGGTACATTGGAAGTTCCTTATGAAGCCCTGAACGAGTGCACAAACAGGCACAAGAGTCTCCGATTTCTACAAAGAAATCCATTTGGGCAAACCGAACTTTCTAAGCTTTAATTTCTTCTAAAGAGGAGAGTTCTCGATTTATGTTAGCCATTTTAATTTGTCTTGGGATGATCTGAAACTACTTGATACTGACGTTTTCTTTGTCATATTGATTAGACTAAGAGTATTGTATCCAGAGCCGCAATTAAAGAATTAGCCTTTCCTACTTAATGAGGAGGTATCTTCAAGGACTTAAAGGAGAGAGCTCGAGCCTTCTAGATGTAGCTATTGTCAACAAGAACTGTCACTTTTATTCTCAGGAAACCAACTCTGCAAAGTGAATAACGGTGGTTGCAGTCACCTTTGCCTATTGACTCCAGGTGGATATCAGTGTTCATGTCCCCATGGCTTATCGCTGGACTCTACTGGCACGAAATGTGTTACAGGTAACAATGACGAGTCATTTGATTGTCTTCATGGAACGCTGGCTTTGATTAAAAAAAATGTAGCATTTTTAAATGCAAGTCAGCAGCTCTCACTTATCAAATGGAAAAGAAAACTACAGTCAAGAACGCTCGTCTTGACCTTGGGTATGCTCCCGAAAAGCTTTCATCGCTACGAACAATGCAAGTACTAAAAGTGGAACTGTTAACTTTGAAAAAACGTGTGCACGAGTCTCATAGCACCCTAACGAAAAAGAACTTCTCAGTAGCTTCTTTCCATGGAAATGATATCATATCGTTTTGGATCCTGGTAAGAGAGCAAATCCGTGTGCAACAAGATCATTATCTGCAATCTCATTTAGATGGAGCTGGTGCTGCCAAGGAAATTTCGTGTGTTGTTATCATGACCAAGCGTTCTGCGTTCACACCGACTGCTCAATAAGATGTCGTCTTTAAAGTAAACACGTAGCATGAAACAGAACTAATAAAATATTTCAAATAGTTTTTCTTTATGGCAATGGGGCCATATATGGCGGATTTGCTGTCTTATCTTGCATTTTCTTGATCATGTAGATATCCTTTGCCAGTTACAGTATTCATTTGATTTGAATACAAAGAGGTGTCCATAGCAACGGCTTTAACACTTTCACTCATATCCTTTTCAGGAATAGAAGCTGGCTGCTCGGAACCTTGCTTGATTTACAGTGCGACTTCCGAGATCAACGCAATAGAATTAACTTCCTCCAGAACAGTTAACTTTGCCGCAAACCTCAGCCGCGCAGTTGCTCTGGATGTCCACGTTAAAGAGAAAACGATATACTGGAGCGACATTAACCAACGAATTATTCACCGTATGAACCTGACCACTGGGATAATCGAAGACATTATTACAGACAATCTCGGCATTATCGATGGTCTTGCGGTAGAATGGGAGAGTGATTTAATATACTGGGCAGACTACAGTAATAGCAGGCTGGAAGTTGCTTCTCTAGATGGAAATCAACGAAAGGTACTCTTTGCATCGCGAGTGTACAACCCTCGTGGAATTGCACTTTATCCAAAGAAAGGGTGAGTGTTTGCCTGTTTGAAAATCCATTACTCTAACAATAATTGGTTGTTGGGATGGCATTAGTTATGGATGTATTGATCATAAGTAATTTACTCAATGCTAGTTATTTGATGTAATCAATATGCCCGGTTTTTCCGGTTTTTATCTTTTTTAAGGTTGATGTTCTGGACCGACTGGAGTTTTCATAACCCCAAAATCGAAAGAGCCAGCCTGGCAGGGCTAGATCGAATAGTGCTCGTTGACCTTCGAAACTCCAGCCAGTACTGGCCAAATGGCATTTTTATCGATTATACAGAAGATCGCGTCTACTGGATCGACGCATGGATTGACGCTATTGATTCATGCGACTTGAATGGAAACAACAGACGCCAAGTGGCAAGTCCCGTTCATCCCATTTTTAACATGCACCCCTTTGATTTCACTGTGTACGATGACATCTTGTACTGGAGTGACTGGAACACTGACTCAATCGAAAGACTCAATTGGACAACTGCAGCTTATATAGGTGGCCTCGGTGTTTTGACATATGACCGGGTTTTGGCGTTGCATTGCTCGACAATTCAAGACAACCGGCATCTGCAGGTAAACAGATTAAAATAAAACAAAATGTTTCATGGATTTCCATCACAAGGCTCGTATACAGCGCGCAAGTACTAAACATCCCAGCTCTTTTCGATAGCATATATCCCGAAACGATCCAAAAACCCTTCATCGCTATCATGACCTCTATGACAGAGGCTGATGTTGATGACAAGACCAAATTATGCTTTGCTGACACCCTGCGCTGTCCAAGAAGCAAAATCAACCCTCTTATAATAAATAAAATGCATTCTCTTGATCTACGCATAATACTTGGGAAATCCCCCAACGAAAGAAACTGTTACACAAGCATAGAGAGGTACATTGGAAGTTCCTTATGAAGCCCTGAACGAGTGCACAAACAGGCACAAGAGTCTCCGATTTCTACAAAGAAATCCATTTGGGCAAACCGAACTTTCTAAGCTTTAATTTCTTCTAAAGAGGAGAGTTCTCGATTTATGTTAGCCATTTTAATTTGTCTTGGGATGATCTGAAACTACTTGATACTGACGTTTTCTTTGTCATATTGATTAGACTAAGAGTATTGTATCCAGAGCCGCAATTAAAGAATTAGCCTTTCCTACTTAATGAGGAGGTATCTTCAAGGACTTAAAGGAGAGAGCTCGAGCCTTCTAGATGTAGCTATTGTCAACAAGAACTGTCACTTTTATTCTCAGGAAACCAACTCTGCAAAGTGAATAACGGTGGTTGCAGTCACCTTTGCCTATTGACTCCAGGTGGATATCAGTGTTCATGTCCCCATGGCTTATCGCTGGACTCTACTGGCACGAAATGTGTTACAGGTAACAATGACGAGTCATTTGATTGTCTTCATGGAACGCTGGCTTTGATAAAAAAAAAATGTAGCATTTCTAAATGCAAGTTAGCAGCTCTCACTTATCAAATGGAAAAGAAAACTACAGTCAAGAACGCTTGTCTTGACCTTGGGTATGCTCCCGAAAAGCTTTCATCGCTACGAACAATGCAAGTACTAAAAGTGGAACTGTTAACTTTGAAAAAACGTGTGCACGAGTCTCATAGCACCCTAACGAAAAAGAACTTCTCAGTAGCTTCTTTCCATGGAAATGATATCATATCGTTTTGGATCCTGGTAAGAGAGCAAATCCGTGTGCAACAAGATCATTATCTGCAATCTCATTTAGATGGAGCTGGTGCTGCCAAGGAAATTTCGTGTGTTGTTATCATGACCAAGCGTTCTGCGTTCACACCGACTGCTCAATAAGATTTCGTCTTTAAAGTAAACACGTAGCATGAAACAGAACTAATAAAATATTTCAAATAGTTTTTCTTTATGGCAATGGGGCCATATATGGCGGATTTGCTGTCTTATCTTGCATTTTCTTGATCATGTAGATATCCTTTGCCAGTTACAGTATTCATTTGATTTGAATACAAAGAGGTGTCCATAGCAACGGCTTTAACACTTTCACTCATATCCTTTTCAGGAATAGAAGCTGGCTGCTCGGAACCTTGCTTGATTTACAGTGCGACTTCCGAGATCAACGCAATAGAATTAACTTCCTCCAGAACAGTTAACTTTGCCGCAAACCTCAGCCGCGCAGTTGCTCTGGATGTCCACGTTAAAGAGAAAACGATATACTGGAGCGACATTAACCAACGAATTATTCACCGTATGAACCTGACCACTGGGATAATCGAAGACATTATTACAGACAATCTCGGCATTATCGATGGTCTTGCGGTAGAATGGGAGAGTGATTTAATATACTGGGCAGACTACAGTAATAGCAGGCTGGAAGTTGCTTCTCTAGATGGAAATCAACGAAAGGTACTCTTTGCATCGCGAGTGTACAACCCTCGTGGAATTGCACTTTATCCAAAGAAAGGGTGAGTGTTTGCCTGTTTGAAAATCCATTACTCTAACAATAATTGGTTGTTGGGATGGCATTAGTTATGGATGTATTGATCATAAGTAATTTACTCAATGCTAGTTATTTGATGTAATCAATATGCCCGGTTTTTCCGGTTTTTATGTTTTTTAAGGTTGATGTTCTGGACCGACTGGAGTTTTCATAACCCCAAAATCGAAAGAGCCAGCCTGGCAGGGCCAGATCGAATAGTGCTCGTTGACCTTCGAAACTCCAGCCAGTACTGGCCAAATGGCATTTTTATCGATTATACAGAAGATCGCGTCTACTGGATCGACGCATGGATTGACGCTATTGATTCATGCGACTTGAATGGAAACAACAGACGCCAAGTGGCAAGTCCCGTTCATCCCATTTTTAACATGCACCCCTTTGATTTCACTGTGTACGATGACATCTTGTACTGGAGTGACTGGAACACTGACTCAATCGAAAGACTCAATTGGACAACTGCAGCTTATATAGGTGGCCTCGGTGTTTTGACATATGACCGGGTTTTTGGCGTTGCATTGCTCGACAATTCAAGACAACCGGCTTCTGCAGGTAAACAGAATGAACTAGAATAAACTTGTTGTCGGGTTGCCATTAGATGCATTGTACATAATTAGTTTTAGTTGAAGAGTGGCGAGCTCTAACGAAAGCAAATATCCTGCGGAAACGACCCAGCTTCCCTCCTTCACTATCATGATCTCTTCGAGAGAGCCTGTTGTTGTGGCAAGACTAATGCTTCTCTTCCTGAAATGACGCATAGCAAAATGTGCCATCTTGTTAGAAATGAAAAGTGTCCTCTTGATTTACTTATAATATTTTACATATCCTCGCGGCAACGCATGAAAATTGTTGAACCAGTATAGGAAATATCTTTGGTTTCTAACGAGGCCTTGAACGAGTGCATACGGCTAGGAGCCTCTTTTAGGAGACAGTGTGGTCCAGTGGTTACAGCCTACCAGTGGTTAGGTTTGCATGCGGCTGCTCCGGGTTCAAATCCTGTTCTAACCTCTGACTTGGATTTGTTTCCGGTTGTCCCGGATTCAACTCCACCTCGCTTTGTAAATAGCCAACTGGTTGCCTCCCGCCAGTTGGGGTTCTTAATAATGTTTCCGTTAAGTTTGAATTGTTACTTTTACCTTGTTAACAGTGGAGTGCCTGTAAACTAGCTTGATAGCTAAGTGCACTTCCACTATAAACAAAGCGGTTACGGTTTTTTTTTTTCAAGAAAAAAATCTCGGTGAGCTAACCGAACTTTCTTAGCATTATTTCCTAAAGGCAGAGCTATCAATTTATATCATGCATTTGAACTGATCGTCAGATGATGTGCAAAGACTTGATACCAACGGTTTCTCTGTCAGATCTATTTTACTAGGAGAGTTGTGTCGAGAATTGTAATCAAAGATGTACCTATCGCTTCCTATAGTCTCGTAGACGCGAAAGCCTTCTAGATTTAGCTATTGTGAGCAAGAACTGTTACTTTCATTGCCAGGAAACCCACTCTGCAAAGTGAATAACGGTGGCTGCAGTCACTTGTGCCTGTTGACTCCAGACGGATATCAGTGCGCATGTCCCCTGGGCTTATCGCTGGACTCTGATGGGAAGAAATGTGTGACAGGTAACAATTACAAGTTATTTTATTGTGCTCATGGAAAACTGGCTTCAATTAAAAATCATTTATCGCTTTTGAATGCAACTTTGCAGCTCTCTCTTATCATAGCGAAAAACAAAACAACTGCCAAGAACGCTTATCTCGACCGTGGGTATGATCCCGAAAAGCTCTGATCCCTACCGGAAATACAAGATCTAGAACTGGAACTGTTAATTGTTTTCAAAAAGTGGATACGAGTGACATAGCACCTTAATGAAACAAAATTCCCAAGTAGTATTCTTTTGATGGGAGTGATGTCATATCAGTTCGGATCATGCCAAGAGTTTATAAGGCAAGAGAGGGATCCCTGTGCCCCAGGATAATTACCTGAAATGTCATTTAGATCTGTACAGGCCCGCAAATGATCCCGACCTGGAAATGATCCTAATAAACGATACTCCAAA
>NC_090870.1:56344801-56367301 GCF_036669935.1 Montipora foliosa
CATTATATGGCCGCTTGGGGATACGAATTTTATCATCTCGTGCTGAAAGTATCTCTTACTGGTATCCCCGCGCGGCCACGTAATATCCTCTATATCATCAGTTCAACAAAGGTGATTTAAAAACCAGTGTTTTTCTATAGCTCTATATGTAATATGTTCGTTAATAATTTCATCTTGTAGTTACTGGAACATATTTGTAGACAAGTAACAAACAGGAACTACTATCTCTGTTGGCAGTCTGAGTAACCAAAAGTGATTAAATTAGTAGAAGGAAGAGAGAGGACCCTAGGAACGAGGTTGTGAAAAGGGGCGAGATCTGTTTACAAACATAGTCTTTGTTATTCAAATGAGCCATCCGCAGGAAGAAAAAAATCCTTTGTTTCGACAGCCAAAGAGACTCAGCTAGGTTGGTATTAATGACAAATGCAAAAACAACGAACACGCGAATCCAAAAATAATCTGGTCTGAGTAACCGATCACACAAAATGAGATATCAGCTGTTTGCTTCTACTCCGCCGTAAGATCCATCCCGCAACAAACGTTACTGCAATATCGTATCAACAATCGCCTCTTTATTCCATAACGAATTGCTGAACAAGACATCGCAATTATCCTGAATATTCCTAGAAAAACTGAGATGTTTGAAAATCTGAGAATTCTTATCCCGAAAAGAAGGTGATTTAGACGGGTGTGGTAATGCCTCTTGGGTTCACCACGTAGCGAGCACCACAGCCTTGTAAACAACACTTGATCTAAGAGAATGCGGGATCACTATGGCTAATGAGGACGGATAAGACATCAAAACATGTTCCTTAAATTCAAAACTGTGGTTGTATTTTAAAAAATAATAAAGGGGTGTTCATCACAATGGCTTCAACACTTTCATATCGTTTTCAGGAAGAGAAGACGGCTGTTCCGAACCTTGCTTGATTTACAGTGCGACCTCCCAGATCAACGCAATAGAGTTAACTTCATCCAGAACAGTTAACTTTGCCGCAAACCTCAGCCGCGCAGTTGCTCTGGATGTCCACGTTAAAGAGAAAACAATTTACTGGAGCGATATTAACCAACGAATTATTCAACGTATGAACCTGACCACTGGGATAATCGAGGACATTATTACAGACAATCTCGGCATTATCGATGGTCTTGCGGTAGAATGGGAGAGCGATTTAATATACTGGGCAGACTACAGTAATAGCAGGGTGGAAGTTGCTTCATCAGATGGAAATCAACGGAAGATACTCTTTGCATCGCAAGTGTACAACCCTCGTGGAATTGCACTTTATCCAAAGAAAGGGTGAGTGTTTGCCTCTTTGAAAATCCATTACTCTAACCATAATTGGTCGTTGGGATGTCATTAGTGATGGATATATTGATCATAAATTATTTACTTAATGCTAGGGATTGGATCTAATCAATATGCCTGGTGTTTTCGGTTTATTTTTTAAGGTTGATGTTCTGGACCGACTGGAGTTTTCATAGCCCCAAAATCGAAAGAGCCAGCCTGGCAGGGCTAGATCGAATAGTGCTCGTTCACCTTCAAAACTCCAGCCAGTACTGGCCAAATGGCATTTTCATCGATTATACAGAAGATCGCGTCTACTGGATGGACGCATGGATTGACACTATTGATTCATGCGACTTGAATGGAAACAACAGACGCCAAGTGGCAAGTCCCGTTCATCCCATTTTTAACATACATCCCTTTGATTTCACTGTGTACGATGACATCTTGTACTGGAGTGACTGGAACACTGACTCAATCGAAAGACTCAATTGGACAACTGCAGCTTATATAGGTGGTCTCGGTGTTTTGACATATGACCGGGTTTTTGGCGTTGCATTGCTCGACAATTCAAGACAACCGGCATCTGCAGGTAAACAGAATGAACTAAAATAAACTTGTTGTCGGGTTGCCATTAGATGCATTGTACATAATTAGTTTTAGTTGAAGAGTGGCGAGCTCTAACGAAAGCAAATATCCCGCGGAAACGACCCAGCTTCCCTCCTTCACTATCATGATCTCTTCGAGAGAGCCTGTTGTTGTGGCAAGACTAATGCTTCTCTTCCTGAAATGACGCATAGCAAAATGTGCCATCTTGTTAGAAATGAAAAGTGTTCTCTTTATTTACTCATAATATTTTACATATCCTCGGGGCAACGCATGAAAATTGTTGAACCAGTATAGGAAATATCTTTGGTTTCTAACGAGGCCTTGAACGAGTGCATAGGACTAGGAGCCTCTTTTAGGAGGCAGTGTGATCCAGTGGATAGAGCCTTGGGTTTGCATGCGGCTGCTCCGGGTTCAAATCCCGGTCTAACCTCTGACTTGGATTTGTTTCCGGTTGTCCCGGATTCAACTCCACCTCGCTTTGTAAATAGCCAACTGGTTGCCTCCCGCCAGTTGGGGTTCTTAATAATGTTTCCGTTAAGTTTGAATTGTTACTTTTACCTTGTTAACAGTGGAGTGCCTGTAAACTATCTTGACAGCTAAGTGCACTTCCACTGTAAACAAAGCGGTTACGTTTTTTTTTTTTTCAAGAAAAAAATCTCGGTGAGCTAACCGAACTTTCTTAGCATTATTTCCTAAAGGCAGAGCTATCAATTTATATCATGCATTTGATCATGAACTGATCGTCAGATGATGTGTAAAGACTTGATACCAACGGTTTCTCTGTCAGATCTATTTTACTAGGAGAGTTGTGTCAAGAATTGTAATCAAAGATGTACCTATCGCTTCCTATAGTCTCGTAGACGCGAAAGCCTTCTAGATTTAGCTATTGTGAGCAAGAACTGTTACTTTCATTGCCAGGAAACCCACTCTGCAAAGTGAATAACGGTGGCTGCAGTCACTTGTGCCTGTTGACTCCAGACGGATATCAGTGCGCATGTCCCCTGGGCTTATCGCTGGACTCTGATGGGAAGAAATGTGTGACAGGTAACAATTACAAGTTATTTTATTGTGCTCATGCAACACTGGCTTCAATTAAAAATCATTTATCGCTTTTGAATGCAACTTTGCAGCTCTCTCTCATCATAGCGAAAAACAAAACAACTGCCAAGAACGCTTATCTCGACCGTGGGTATGATCCCGAAAAGCTCTGATCCCTACCGGAAATACAAGATCTAGAACTGGAATTGTTAATTGTTTTCAAAAAGTGGATACGAGTGACATAGCACCTTAATGAAACAAAATTCCCAAGTAGTATTCTTTTGATGGGAGTGATGTCATATCAGTTCGGATCATGCCAAGAGTTTATAAGGCAAGAGAGGGATCCCTGTGCCCCAGGATAATTACCTAAAATGTCATTTAGATCTGTACAGGCCCGCAAATGATCCCGACCTGGAAATGATCCTAATAAACGATACTCCAAAAAATCACGAAAAGTCCTCGGATGTATGAGGAAACTACACAATCCTCTTGCATAAAGTAACAATAAAAACATCCTGCAGCGAATAACGAAATTAGCATGCATGTTTTTGGGCAAAAGAAAAAGGGAATCATGTACGGAGCTTACCCTACACTGTGGAAGTGCACAAAACTTCGGAAATCATGACATCTTTGAGAATTATATTCTTTTACTGTATTTCAAAATACGTTATCGTTCTCAATTCGCCTTTGCTGTACGATTGCAAAAGTCTTTAGAAATTTTAGATAAGACACTAACTTTTTAAAACAAAATTATTTTTTTCCGTTTAAGCGTGCTTTTCACAAACTTGTTCTTAAATCGGTGGATTCACTTACATGTGGTGATTTTTTTTAATACGTAAGAACAAAGCTAAAAATATTGTTTTGCTAAAGCGATCTGGGAGAAAACAGAGCTCATATCCAGACGAGTTTCAGTGGGACCCTTGCGCGCTTAAATTTGCTGTTTGCCTTTATGCTTGCTTTCGTTTCGTATCTGAAAAGGAAGAAAAAGGCTGACAAGAAAGCAGAAGTTCGGTTAAATGATTGCGCTGCTCATTTGCATGGGAAGGTCTATTCCGGGTTGACTGTTTTTTTAGTTGTACTGTTAAAATTTACTTCGTTTTGCTAGCCCTATTTCACACAATTCCTTCACATTTTGGGCGTTGCAATCGTAGAACAGAAAAAATATACATGTTACAGTTAACGGGAAAATTGTTCTGTTGCACTGAGCTGCTGCATTTTTCATGCTAAGCGTTCAGAATGTAATGATTTGTTGTAGCCTCCTCCGCAGACACTGTGACTCGCCATGCAATCTTTTCTCCTCTTAGGAGGAAAGATTGCGTGACGAATCACAAGAATGTTTAAATTCTTCTTTCTAAATTCTTGAGTCAATTCCATTCTTATTTACTGATGAGGCAACCATTTCTGGTCCGGAATCATTTTGCGGTCTAATTTAGGGATCATTTCTGGTCCACGGATCATTTGCGGTCCAATTTGGCGATCATTTCTGGTCCAGGGATCATTTCCGGGCCGGGTTCATTTGCGGGCCTGTGCTGATCGAGCTGGTGCTGGGAAGGATATTTTCATCTGTTGTTATCATGACCGAGCGGTCCACTTTTACAGCAACTGCCCAATAAGGTGTCGTTTTTGAAATATATACACGCAGTATGAATGAGAACTAATAATAGATTTCATGTAATTTTCATCGGAATAGGGCCAAAGCGGGGAATTCGATCTGTTATGTCATATTCTCTTTGTTATGCATCTTCTAAGACCTAGGACTATGAAAAGGAAAATAGCACTACATTTGTATATATTTAACAATTAGACCCTTAGCCCGCAAGGGCTACGGGTCAATAGCCCATTCGGCTTAGCCGCGGCTTCGCCTTCGGGTCAATAGCCCATGAGGCGTCCGCTATAATACTTAATTAGCGCATCACTAATCGCTTAGGCTTCATAATCGACGGTATTTTATTTCCCATACAAAGTTTTTACGCGTTTAAATTCTCAACGGCTGTCTGTAGTGACGCGAGCTTGGGCTACCTATGGCAAGACAAGGTTTGGTTAATCTTGTAGGTTCGGCCTGTGGAAGAGCTTTCAATTTTAGAATCTTGAATTAAAACGTTCTTACAAAGATCACATCTATAAGAGCATTTAAAACACCCTCCCATTTCCCTCTTTGCCTGACTTACTACACTATCCCCGCAAAATTTAGAAGGTGCCAAAATGTCTTTGAGGTTTTGGGTACGACGATATGCTGGAAAAATCGATTTAGATGGAAAAATTTCTAATAACTCAGGTGACGATCTTAAAAGATGAACATGCTTTTGGATGTTCATCTTTTAAGATCGTCATCTTCAAGGGACATGCGTATCCCGGCTTATATACTTGAAGTATGGCAAGAGCCCATCACCCGGAGCCTCCATCCAGACTATATCCTTGAGTCAACCTTTGCTCGTATCTTTTTATTTTTAGAATATTTTGTAAGACGAACGCGATCACTGGTGCGTGACTGCTTGTGATGTAATACTAAAACTTTGTTCTGATTGGACGGCATAATGAATTCGCGGGAATTCGAACGTCTAAAAATAAAAAGATACAGGCAAAGGTTGTTTGCAAGGGTTTATATGGGAGATTGAGGCTCCGGCTGATGGGCTGCTGAGTATGGACAATTTAGTACAATGCTCTCAAAACCTTTGTTTGGAGTAACTGGTCAGTGTGAACTAAAAGGTTTACAAATCACAAAATATGACTTGACAATTACCTGCAATATACCAAAGGAATTAAATACACATTATTATATAGATATTGATGAAATACCAGGATTTTCCTTTTTACTTAAAAAATTATATCTTAAACGCACGCAGTGAACAACATATCACTTTTATCTTTCACATGTGAGGATATAGGTGTCGTCATGGTAACGAACACGATTAGCCGAAAAAACGCGAGCTTCCTCTTCATTGTAAGATACTTTTGTGCTTTAGTATAATCTCCTCTGCTACATTTTTATTGAAAATTTTTTTATTATCATGATTTGTTTTTCGTAACTTTCATGTCTTGTTTCATGTTGCACAAGATACGTGTTATAGCGGTTGGTGACCACTTTTTCATCATTTCGAAACTTAGTAAAACAAGTTGTTTTAAATCTGGACATTTGATCAATATCTATATAATAAACAGAACATTATATGGCCGCTTGGGGATACGAATTTTATCATCTCGTGCTGAAAGTATCTCTTACTGGTTCCCCGCGCGGCCACGTAATATCCTCTATATCATCAGTTCAACAAAGGTGATTTAAAAACCAGTGTTTTTCTATAGCTCTATATGTAATATGTTCGTCAATAATTTCATCTTGTAGTTACTGGAACATATTTGTAGACAAGTAACAAACGGGAACTACTATCTCTGTTGGCAGTCTGAGTAACCAAAAGTGATTAAATTAGTAGAAGGAAGAGAGAGGACCCTAGGAACGAGGTTGTGAAAAGGGGCGAGATCTGTTTACAAACATAGTCTTCGTTATTCAAATGAGCCATCCGCAGGAAGAAAAAAATCCTTTGTTTCGACAGCCAAAGAGACTCAGCTGGGTTGGTATTAATGACAAATGCAAAAACAACGAACACGCGAATCCAAAAATAATCTGGTCTGAGTAACCGATCACACAAAATGAGATATCAGCTGTTTGCTTCTACTCCGCCGTAAGATCCATCCCACGACAAAGGTGGAACAAACATTACTGCGATATCGTATCATCAATCGCCTCTTTATTCCATAACGAATTGCTGAACAAGACATTGCAATTATCCTGAATATTCGTAGAAAAACTGAGATGTTTGAAAATCTGAGAATTCTTATCCCGAAAAGAAGGTGATTTAGACGGGTGTGGTAATGCCTCTTGGGTTCACCACGTAGCGAGCACCACAGCCTTGTAAACAACACTTGATCTAAGAGAATGCAAGATCACTATGGCTAATGAGGACGGATAAGACATCAAAACATGTTCCTTAAATTCAAAACTGTGGTTGTATTTTAAAAAATAATAAAGGGGTGTTCATCACAATGGCTTCAACACTTTCATATCGTTTTCAGGAAGAGAAGACGGCTGTTCCGAACCTTGCTTGATTTACAGTGCGACCTCCCAGATCAACGCAATAGAGTTAACTTCATCCAGAAAAGTTAACTTTGCCGCAAACCTCAGCCGCGCAGTTGCTCTGGATGTCCACGTTAAAGAGAAAACGATTTACTGGAGCGATATTAACCAACGAATTATTCAACGTATGAACCTGACCACTGGGATAATCGAGGACATTATTACAGACAATCTCGGCATTATCGATGGTCTTGCGGTAGAATGGGAGAGTGATTTAATATACTGGGCAGACTACAGTAATAGCAGGGTGGAAGTTGCTTCTCTAGATGGAAATCAACGAAAGGTACTCTTTGCATCGCAAGTGTACAACCCTCGTGGAATTGCACTTTATCCAAAGAAAGGGTGAGTGTTTGCCTGTTTGAAAATCCATTACTCTAACGATAATTGGTTGTTGGGATGTCATTAGTGATGGATGTATTGATCATAAATTATAGTAGTGAGAATCGGTTGAGATTTCACATTCGATCATCAGAAATAATCAGATTGCCCCAACCGATCGATCATCGATTATAATCGGAAAAATCTACCAATAAGCATTCCACATATGTTTCATCTAAATAGAAGTCAAAGTGGGCCCTTCCTTCACTTGATGAAAACCAAAATATTCCCACATATTTGACCTGGCGTTTTCAGGATAGCGAAAGATCTCCAACTCGTCCATTTTAGCCGCCATGTTGGACTCGTCAGCAACATGTAAGCGAGGCATGTCTGAGAGAGGACACTGGGAATTGGGGAGAGATTAGGGAGAGGGAAACAAACTTTTCAAGCCAAAACAATCATTTTGGAGCAGAGGTGCCATTATCTTCCTCTGGTGATTTGTAAATACGTTTGAGATCTATTTCAAAACTTATTTTGGACGGTAGTGATACTACAAACGCGAAACAGTGAGCTCATAATTTATGTTTTGGTTTAGTTGTTTACGAAATACAAAGCGGCTTAGCATGCCACTGCCACATCTTTCAAATAAGAGTGAGGTATTTGAAGTGACAACAACACAGCGAACAGGGTACCGCCAGGTAAACACAGTCAATCTTAGATTATATCTGCTGTTGTGACTTAGAAGTTAGGAGTCCATGAAAAAAGACAACTCACACAAGATATTAAACGAACATTTTTATTGATTTTAATACTTTTATTTGTCCCCAATAAATTTTTAATTTTTCGGCGACAATCGATTATGAAAAAACCAAAATCGATTGTCGCGTCGCTTGAACTTTTCGATCAACTTTCGATTATAATCGATCATCGGCCCACCACTAAATTAAATTATTTAGTTAATGCTAGAGATTGGATGTAATCAATATGCCCGGTTTTCCGGTCTTTATCTTTTTTCAGGTTGATGTTCTGGACCGACTGGAGTTTTCATAGCCCGAAAATCGAAAGAGCCAGCCTGGCAGGGCTAGATCGAATAGTGCTCGTTGAACTTCAAAACTCCAGCCAGTACTGGCCAAATGGCATTTTTATCGATTATACAGAAGATCGCCTCTACTGGATTGACGCATGGATTGACGCTATTGATTCATGCGACTTGAATGGAAACAACAGAAGCCAAGTGGCTAGTCGTATTCATCCCTTTTTTAACATGCATCCCTTTGATTTCACTGTGTACGATGACATCTTGTACTGGAGTGACTGGAACACTGACTCAATCGAAAGACTCAATTGGACAACGGCAGCTTATATAGGCGGTCTCGGTGTTTTGACATATGACCGGGTTTTTGGCGTTGCATTACTTGACGATTCAAGACAGCCGGCATCTGCAGGTAAGCCGACTGTAATACTTGAAATTTAAGAAGCATATACAGGGGTTTCCTGCGAAGAGTCTTCTGTGAAATCTCTCGAAATATTAGATTCCAACGAGAAGAATTAAGCCGTCTCGATTTACTCTCACCTTTGTGAGAGACGGTTAGGGTAAAGTCTTGAAGAAACGTAGTGAACTTTTGTCAACTTGCCGGCACAGAATAAAGTACATGCTTTATAATTAATCAAACATTTCGGATCCAATCATAAGCGCGTGCGTACTTGAAGCTTTTTTTTTTTAATGCTTTGAAGATCCTATTTTAACGGACTTGTGTTTCAATGTCGCGCGATTATATTGTTGTGTAAGTGTAACGATGCTTCAGTGTAAATGGAGATTTACTGATGTAGGTCAACTTAACTTTGATCTACGAAACAGAATTGTATTAAAATCCATATGCAATTTTTTTGAGTAGCCTGACTACCTTATATCCGCTCCTTTACTGTTGAGCACTATTCTAGATTCACTGAGGACTACCGCTTTCTGTGATTGATAGCGATGAACTTGTTTTCTTGAGAACATTTTGTGATTACTTCAGATCTCTTGTTCAGTAGAGAAGCGCTATAGGTGGATAAAATGCAAAGTTTCTCGGATAAGCATAAGTTTCAGCGGGAAGGATTTCCCCTATAATCGTTTGCCCTCTTGTGTTGCTGTCCTTTAATTTTCGGATGTGCTTTGAAAGAACAGTGTCTTATGAGTAAACTAGTTTTTACCATAACTGCTTGTATTCTCACAATCTGATTGGGCAATTTGCCATTGCCGATAACGGTCCAGCTCCTGTCAATGAGGAAAGCTCATTTTAGAAAATAAACCAATCAGATTGCGAGAAATTTGTAGACAACGCTTGCTCTCGCTTTGTGCGCTCTCGCTTTGTGCGCACTTGCATGAAGGCCATCAAAGAAGTGCCTTTAATATTTTTTCGGAGACCTAAGAGTTTAGGAGACTATCTTGTACATGCAAGGGTAATGTGCGCACAACGCACAGGACCAAGACCAAGGGGAACAGTCAGATGTGGAAATGGACAATGCCAGGTGTGCCAGCATCTGGAGCTGGGTGACACTTTTAAATCACACATTACTGGCAACAGTGACAGTAACAGTAATGTGGTCTATTTACTATTTTGTAAAGTGTGTCAGGTACAATCTATCCCTTTCAAATCCCTCGCTTCAACAAATCTTTCGAAGAAGCGTATAAAAACATTGGCTCTGTGAAGCTCCATATGAGTCGGAAGAGTGCGTAGGTTACGGATTTCTGTTTCCACTGAAGCAAGTTCTTTGAACTAACCGCCTTACGTTTTTCTGAAAACTGAATTATTTTATTATTTTATATATTTTAATTACACGTGGGATGACATGGAAGGAGTTGATCTTTTCATGATCTGGTTGGGTATTTCTACTGAGGTGCCCTGTCCAGATATTCACTCAAAGAATGAGCTATAGCCTGGTTCACACGTACGACGGAAATGCAAGCGCAAATGCAAATGCAAACCCAAACGAAGTTCACACGTCCAATGGAAACGCAAGGGAAGTAAGACACGCAGGCGCAGTTCCAGTCCTTTTTCCAAGTCGGTGGACGAGAATGAACCTGTTTGTGTTTTTGTTACCTTGCTTTTGCGTTTGCGTTTCCTTGGTTCGCACGAGTGAAATGCAAACGAAAGCAAGGGAATTCTTTCTTGCGTCTGCGCTTGGGTTTGCATTTGCGTTGCGGTAGTTGACACGTGTATTGCATTGCGTTTACTTTTGCGACGTACGTGTGAATCAGGCTTATCTGCCGAAAAAGGTTATGTTTTGTTGAACACAAGGCCTTCTAGTTTCAGCCATGTCCAACAAGAAGTGAATTTGTTATTTTCAGGAAACCAACTCTGCAAAGTGAATAACGGTGGCTGCAGTCACTTGTGCTTGTTGACTCCAGATGGATATCAGTGCGCATGTCCCAATGGCGTATCGCTGGATTCTGGAGGGAAGCAATGTGTGACAGGTAGCGGGATTGGTTTTACTTTATTTAGCTGTAGAACTAGCACTCCGTCAATGTGGAATCGTGGGACGTAGGGATGGAAACTGTCACGAACTTCTTTCATAACCCTGGAAAAACTCGTGTGTTATGACACATGAACCAGCTTTTTAAAGACATGTTTCGGCATTACTCACGCCATCATCAGTTTAATTTAATCTACAAACATCTCTCTCTTACATGCGTTACAATTGGAGAACGTTAAAATTTAAAATTTGGTTGCAATGACGGTTATAGTGGACCGATGATGGCATTTTTCGTGTTGTGTTGCGCACATTTGTTATTGACTGTTTTCGTCATGATTTTTCTTCAGTGGCAGAAGGCATTTATCTGAAACAATAGTCACTGCAGCCGCATGAATTCGTTCTTTATTCCGTGCAGTGTGTGATGCGCTCCGAGTAAAGTTGCTGGAAAGCGTGATTCAGTTAATCTTGGATTATAGATCTTGGGTTATAACCGAAAACACAAAATTCTCTGCAATTTAAAATCCCCTAACCGAGCTTTAAGAAGCTATGCTCGGAAACTGAGATTGTTGACGACCTTTTTTTTCTCTTTTTTTCTGCTCCTCTTTTTTTCTTTTTTTTTTATCCTGTCTCTTTATAAATTACCGTCTGGAGGAATTGCTTCCTCTTTCAAATGACTAGTTGTCTATTTCTGTGGGATGTGAAATCCATAGTCTATCGGTAAGGAGAAGGGTGCCGCACTGCTGTGTTCAGTGTTGCCTTTGCATTGTTCCTTTCATGTTATTTAAGTGGAAAGCCTGTGATTTAGCTTGACGGTTCATTGCACTTCTCCAAATATTTACATTTGTCTAGCTTGAAGGTTTCTGAAAAAAGAAAAAAAAGACTTCCTTTTGGCATCATCTATGTTTTTTAGGTTCAACGGTATCCTCGCACGCAGTGATGACATCATTTGTATTGTTTACGCCGACATCATCGTTTGTTTCCATAGCAACATCTGTTCCAGCGTCGCCCGTGGCAACTTCGGCAACGTCGCCGGCCCCTTCAAAACTGGCATCATCGCCGACATCATCCGTGGTTGTGCTGTCATCAGCAACGCCTTCTACTCCGCCTACTACTAACCCAATCGCGTGTCGTCCGGGAACCTGTAAAAATGGAGGAACTTGTTCCCTCACATCTCGTACTTGCATTTGTCCAAAGTACTACACATGGCATGACTGCTCTGTTTATATCGGTAAGTGGAAGAAATGCTAACATTATTTAAGGCCTGTTTACTACAGAGATGCACATGCAGGCGAAAACCAGACAGCATTCAAACTAAGGAGGCAATTTCGACAAACAAAGGAGGTGCACAAACGTGATTTTTTTTTTCTCGACTGTGTGGATTTGGTGTCTACGTTTTTGCTTTCGTGAACGATATCGTCCGATGTGAAGGAATCCGGAATCCAGCAAATGTGAGGCTTTGGAATCCGGAATCCATTGCATGGAAACCAGAATCCAGATCCATTTCGACGGAACCCGTGAGTTTGGAATCCAGATTCCACGACTCCGGATCCGGAATCCATGGGCTGGGATCTGGAACCCGAAGGCCACCTGGATTCCTTTACATAGGGCGAACGATAAGTAAATTTGTGAAGCCAAAGCAAACACATGTACATGCGCGAAGGTTACCCAAAGATATAAACATGGAATCTCAAACTAAAATGTGGTGTTCCAATTGAGGATAATTCCTAACAAATACTGAGAATAACCTAAAAAAATGGCTTTTTTTCTGTGTAAAATGAAAGCCTGTGTCAGAAAACAGGTTTTTTTAAATACAGGTTTTGAAGTTCCGTCGGAAATGAGTGTAAAATTGGCAGGAAATGAAATGTGGAGCTTCCACAGAAAGTCATAATCACCACTTAATTCCAAGGAGGGTTTTTGTAGTTTCCCCTGAATCTTAAAATTGTGTTAAAATTCACCTGCAAAGTTTCTCTGTTTGCAAGTAATCACAAAATTCTTCAAAACAACTTCCTATTCTTTACCTGAACTCCAAATTTAAGGCAGTGTGGCCCAGTGGATAGGGCACTTGCTTTGAGATCCGGATACTCCGGGTTCAAGACCAGCTCTGACCACTCGTTGAATTTGTTCCTGGTAGTCCCTGGTTCAACCTCCTCGCTGCACTTGTAAACAGCCCACTGGTTTGCCTCCGGCCAGTTGAGATTCTTAACGGTTGTTGTTGTTGTTCCGTTTCGTCGTTTCGTTAACAATGTTTCATTAGCCGTGAAATCCCACAAAACACAAGAGAAGATTCAGAATTTCTGACCCCCCTATGAACACAGAAGAGGATTCAGAATTTCTGATGCCCCCATGAACACAGAAGAGGATTCAGAATTTCTTATCCCCCCATGAACACAGGAGAGGATTCAGAATTTCTGATCCCCCCATGAACACAGAAGAGGATTCAGAATTTCTGATCCCCCACAAAAACACATGAGAGGATTTAGAATTTCTGATCCCCCCATTAACACAGGAGAGGATTCAGAATTTCTGATCCCCCACAAAAACACGCGAGAGGATTCAGAATTTCTGATCTCGTACGAAAACACAGGAGAGGATTCAGAATTTCTGATCCCCTACGAAAACACAGGAGAGAATTCAGAATTTCTGATCCCGCCATGAACACAGGAGATGATTCAGAATTTCTGATGCCCCACAAAAACACATGAGAGGATTCAGAATTTCTGATCCCGCCATGAACACAGGCGATGATTCAGAATTTCTGATTCCCCACAAAAACACAGGAGAAGATTTAGAATTTCTGATCCCCCAATGAACACAGAAGAGGATTCAAAATTTCTGATCCTCCATCATGTCAGGTCTTTAGTCTGCTTATTTCAATGTCTTCAGTAGCTGATAACCCAAATTCTTCAACTTTATCCCATCCTTTTTTAGGTGATGATCTTGTGAAATTGGTCTTCCGTCTTCCTCGTAAGGTAGGAAATCCTTCATAGGAAATTCATCGGAAAAGTGTTAGAATCTTGCCTCTTCCTCAGACGTTCCTCTCGAATAGTATCGTCCAGGAGGCATCGGAATTTTCAGTTTGGCGCTTTTTGGCATTACCAAATTTTTTTTTTCTTTTTGCCGCAAAAATAATAATAATAATAAATAAATAAATAAAAATCGGGTTTTGGATTGGCGGTTACTGAGGGAACTTAAGCAACGGCCACGGCACTAAGAACGTCCCACATTTGCACGCCATGCACGTGCGTTTTTCACTTTTTCCATTTCTTTGTCGTCGTCTGCAAAACAACAGCATGAAATAGCCAAAGTTGTTGTTTTATAAAGAACGCCAGCACTTGAGGATAACTTTTTATTTTCTTACCTAAATGGTAAGTTTGCACATACTTTCTATGTCGAAACGACGTGGGATGATCGCAAAGTGACCGGAATAATGCACAGTTGTAATGGTGAACTTAAGCAACGACAACGGCAACAGAGAACGTTAACTCAAAATATAAATTTGTGTTAATGTAATCACTTCGTAACTATTTCAACCTTTTCTATATGATTCCTCAAGAATGACACCGATCGAAACCGTGGGCCCTTTGCAGCTAGCGATCATTGGTAGAAAAACCGCCATAGTGGTGAGCAAATTGCGCACTAGAACATCTAAAACGAAACAACTTAATTGAATTTCTTTTTGTTTTATATGTCTCAATGCGCAATTTGCTCGCCAGTATGGCGGTTTTTGCACCATGTGATCGCCAGCTGCAAAGGACCCATTGAGCACGGTTCCGATCGGTGTCATTCTTGAGGAATCATGTAGAACAGGTTGAAATAGTCACGAAGTGATTACATGAGGGCAAAGTTATATTTTGAGATGACGTTCTCTTTGCCGTCGTCGTTGCTTAAGTTCACTGACACAACTATGCATTATTCCGATTACTTCGCGATCATCCCACGTCGTTCGACATAGAAAGTGTGTGCAAACTTTCTTGGCAGAAAATTGGTACGAACAGGCGTGGCGGAGAAAGAACAGAAAAGTTACCGTCAGGAGCGCACGTCCTCCACATAACAGACCTCTTTCCGAATAAAACATTCTTCGTTTTAATGCTAATGAACTTTTCTAGCTCGCTTGTTTCAAAATAAGTTGAACTTCATGGGAACTTCATGGGACACGTCGCGGGGACAAGATCACCCTCAAATTGGTGTTGCACAATTTTTTAAAGCACCAGTTCACACAAGGGAACATGTCCCTGCAACATATCCCAGGGACACGTACCCGCAACATTTATACGTGTACACATGTTGTGATTTTGTCCCTGCTACATGTCCCAGCTATACGTCCCTGCAACATGTCACCTCAGCGTGCACTGCACAAGTTTTTTATCGCAGCAACATGTCCTGCAACATGACCCCTCGTGTCCGCCCACCTTAGTGATGCCCTTTAGCCAGCATGTTTACGATGAAAGTCATCACCAAATTTTGCTCCAAAGGGTTAGCCTAAAGTGCAACAATCTTTTTAAGTGGAGGATGTAAAGTGCAGGTTGCAGGTTGCAGGTCATTGTTTTACCATAACTGTTTCGGGAAGAAATAACTTATTCCTACTAATTTTCGCGATTTCTATAAAAAAAATGAGGCTCCGAAACGACCTCAGAAACAGTTAGTCATTTCGTTGCTAGCTTCGTGGTTTAGTGTTTGATAATTGTAATACTAAATTAATTACAGCTATAAAGAGTTTGCATGGCAGCCATGTTGCATGGCAGGAACAATGGATTATTTTTCCTATGGGAACAAATGTTCTTTCTAATGCAAAACATTTTCATTGTTCCTGTCATGCAACATGGCTGCCGTGCACATCATTCAGTGAGTTCAAATAATAATTATATATTGCTATAGACCGTATTCATAAATGGCGGCTAAGAAATTTATGCTAATCATCCTCACTAGCCTCAGTTTGGAGCAAAAATTCTTTTGAATTATGTTCGTGATAACGAGGCTAGTGAGGATGATTAGCATAAAGACAAAAGAATAATTACTTAGCCGCCATTTATGAATACGGTCTATAGCAATATATAATTATTATTTGAACTCACTGAATGATGTTATATCATGTTGTGTCCTTATAATTCTCTTGCAGGGTAAATGGACTGGACTAAAATTTAAGGAAGCAATAGCAAGGGCATGCATTGAGTTCTTTTGCAAAGATGGAGTATGCCGAAGGTAAAGCGTTAGACGCTTGAGTTAAGGTCATTATGCATTTGCGTGCTAAGTGTCAACGCCTTTGAATGAAATCGAGGCTTGCATTGACCATGTTGTGAAACACTGCCTTTTGTATGCAAACCACCGAACAGTAGAACCGAATGGTTTGCATGAGAATATAAGTAAATTTCTATCCAAAAAAGGAGAAAACTCCAGAAAGTATCTGCCAATAGTCGGTCAGGTCACTGAAAAGACTGGACAGATATTTAACTCTATTGATAAGCAGGGTATTATCTAGATTAATTTCGTGAGATTTCAAGATTTCAGTCAAACCATAGACGAAGTGTGCCTCGAGCACGAGAAAAAAAAACTGTTGTAAGAGAGAAGTGACCTCGCACTTATCGGGACAATTACATGTAAATCAATATTATCTCTTAAGGCTCGTTTACTCAGAGCGATTTTATCGCACGACAAGAGGTGCGATCGAACGGCGATTTTACGGCGACAGCAAATCGCGCGTGTGAACAGTCGGCGATTTCACTGCGATTTGTAGCGCGACAGATCGCAGCCTTGTCGCCGCAAATTCGAACATGCTCGAAATTTAGTGCAACTTTGCAGCGATTTTATCGCAGCTCTTGTCGCTCAATAAAATCACTCTGTGTAAACGAGCCTTTACAGACAAATGAAAAATTCAGGTGGCTTCAACGGAATTCGAATCCATGATCTCTGCCATGCTTATGCAATGCTCTACCAACTGAGCTATGAAGGCACTCATGGCCAGTTGGAAGCAGGTCAGTTTGTTGGGTCATGTGTTCCTGTGAAAGGACTCTATGAATAGAATAAATGTACATGTGTATATATTTGAAGAACGAGTTATAGAGAAGAGGGAGCACCGGGCTGCCACGCGGGAGGTCGTGAGTTCAACTCCGGCCTGACCAACACTCAGGGTCTTTAAATAACTGAGGAGAAAGTGCTGCCTTTGTAATTACATCTGCAAATGGTTAGACTCTCTAGTCTTCTAGGATAAGGATAAGGAGTGGTATATCATGGTTGGGAGGGTAAAAAGGGCGCATTTAATTTGGAGTCTCGATCTGTTGTGCGACCCCCATCACAGTTGTGGTGAAAGTTACAGTAAAAAAAAAGTAAAAAGGGAAACTGAGTGAACATTTTCTCGGGGTAAAAGTGCTCACAGTAAACAATCAAATGATTTTTTGTTTCTTGCAGAAAGCCGGTAAAACCTGACAGAGTAAAGCGGAGTTCGGAACCGGTATCCTTCACCCCAGATCAAATCATAGTTACAGGGATATCGTTTAACAAGGATAACACTTCCGTAGAAGTTGAATTCGCCGTTTTGTTTCCGGAACCAGACGGGAAGCCACCCCAAAGCATAAACTTCGACGAAGTTGCTACGATGTTGAATGAAACTGAGGATATTATACAGAAGGATCTTAACATAACAATTGAATCAGTTTCGCCATCCACAGGTCCAACAACGAAGACACCTGAAATTGGTAAAAACTATAGTATTTTTGGCGTTTAAATTTATGTTATGGGTAACCCTTATTTAAGCTCGATTGACCAGCCATTTTGTGCGCAAGCGTTCCTCCGCGCACATCCCGGCGGGATCACTTGTCCAACCAATTGCATATTCCACCTATCAGGAAGTCGCCTCCCTGCCAAGTACAAAATACAATTGGCTGAATACAAAATACAATTGCGACGGGTGATATGTCACGGACAAACGACGCGTGTACCAGTGATCCAGCCGTTTGTTGAGAGGAGGATGTTAACCGCACTCCAAAATTAAAACGGCTGGAAATCGAGCTTATTATATAATCAGATCAAGTTAACTATTTAGAAATCGAAAAAAACTGAGGCATCTTCACTTGTGCCTATTACTACACTGATTCCGTATCGACTTGGAAATTGCAGGTGTTGGCTTTTTTCATAAGAGGGAAACGGGAGTCCCTGGAAAGTAGACCCCTTGGGGCTTAAAGACAAACAGTAACAACTGGAAAACGGGAAAATACACCACTCATAAAATTAGTACGAAACTTCATCCGGGACCCGAGTGGCGTATTTTCCATATCCTCACCAGTTCGGATATTGATGACGTCATTTCCCGCCTTTGGCTGATTGGTTGTGCAAACAGTCAGTGAAAAATGGTGAGAAGATAGATTCGTGAAATGAAATGCTAACGCGAAGAATAGAGGAGTTCCTTGCAAGCGAAGAAAATCTAGAAATGTGAACATTGAAGAAATTCCTGCTGCCGAGCTGCAAGAATTTGCGATAAAGTTTGTGCTCGGTGTCAAAAAGAAAAATGGTAAGAAAAACACTCCTGTCTATATAATAAAATGAACAATATAATAAAATAGCAATATAATAAAAGATATATAATAAAAGAGCAATATCTCACTAGTTCGCTGCGCTCACTCGTGAGATATTGTTCTTGCCACTTGAAAATAAAATGCACTATATATCTAGTTCGTGAATCACATCTGTGTCACAAAGGCTGCTCCCCTTGAAAGTTGCACATAATGCTCTGAGGAAAGGTTGTAAATGACCAAGCGCAGTGTTTTTTGATCGGCCAGGTAAACTTCTGTCTACCTCTTGCCTTAACGTTGCATCGTTGCGTTATTTTTATAGGCCCTAAAACGGATGCGTCTACCCAGGACAAACCAGCTTCTGTTGCAATAATTGCCACCTGTGTTAGCATTGCTATGGTTGGATTATTGATAGCACTTGCTATCTTCTATTGGAGAAGGTATTGTTTAGGATATATATGGTTTATGATTTCTAACCGCACATATCACAAATTCTCTTGGTGGTTTACAATTCTATCTCTAGCGTGAGATCGGACGTCAGGTTGTAAAGGGGCTTCTTGCAGCCGCCATCAGTTCATATTTGATCTCATCCAAGTAGCAGGGTGATTAGCACTAACACAATTCAAGATCTATTGAGTTTACGTAAGGAAAATCAATGGGATCATATCACTCAGTTAGATGGAGTGTCCTCACACTGCATCCCCTTTTGCCTCTCTCAGCTTTTTTTACAATCTATGAGAGGAATCTACTTTTCTATTGCCAAGGAGAATTCCAAAACTGCTACTCTAACGAGAGGAGCAAATGTTCAGTAGAATGGCTTGTATTGGCACAAGAGAAATGCCCAACTTAATTCGTTCATCGTAACGGTTCTGAAGTTAAGGATCCCCCCTCCTCCACCCCTCAGTTCACGAAGTGAAATCTTAATAGGCGGTCCCTCAAAAAAGCGAAATAAGAGAAGATTAGGTCAACAGCCTTAAGTTATAAGTTATCGAGTCGTGCCCACATTGGACCACTGAGCGGGCAGCCATTATCAATTTTTTTATAGTTTAATAAAAATATTCAAGAATCGATATTCTTTATTTAAAGTCACTAGCTCTTTTTTTGTTCTGGTGCTAATCACTCTCGCACCTAGGTAGGTACACAGTATACTGCACCTCAAAGTCTCTAATTACTGAAATTAAGACCACATAGAACTGCTTGCCATAGACCAGCATTCGATTTTGATTTTGGGTCGAAGAGTTAAGAGACACAATTGAAAAAGTCGGACTCCCGGAGACTTATCCCAATATAATGCTTAATACCACTGAAAACAGAATCAACGTAATGTGTTGGACATACGGAATTTACTCCTTGCTTGGGTTCCATTGCAGATTGAGAAAACGTCGCTTTAAACTGGAAAATCCCCTTCCTTTGGATAACATGACGTTCTCAAACCCAGCTTTTATTGAAGAGCCGGTTTATGACACTGCTGATCCAGACAGAAAAGAACCAATTGATGCCGGTATACAGGAACTTCACTTCCCAGACCAAACACATCAGGTGGGACTACATTACGCCCCTCTTGAGGAATCGGGTCCAATGTACGAGACTCTGACTTCGGCCGGAGGTGACACGAAAAATCCGCAAGACGACGTTTATGCAGATGTACAAGATAACCCCTTGCAAGAGAACATTTACACTCTTCCTAAAGAACAGCCAAGAAATCCTCTGATTGAGAGTGCATCCATTGGTGAAGGAGACTTAGCATTCTCTTCACCAGAGTATTTTTCTTTCCCGGGAGATACCCCTGAGTACGAAAGTGTGCAGTATACGATGCCTAATCATCAGGAACAGGAGGTCTTCCCCCAGCAAAAACAGGAAATGAACGAAAATTCTGAGCAACGAACCAAGTTTTAATTCAAGGAAACAACTTTGTATACGGACCTTGAATGTAGCAACCCATATATCTTGACGTTAAGTAGCGTTAGTTTACAGTAGCAGGAGCGGAATGCGCATTTTTTCAGCCTGTAAAATAATTTCTGGACACATGGCAAATTCTCTTTTTAATCACAGCGGTTTAAACAATAGATTCTCACCTAAACGTGCTCCCCTGTAGGGTCGAATATTTCATTATCTCTTGCTGAATTAAATATTACACTCTTGCATTCCGCGAATGAGCTTGGAACTTTTTTATTTTTATGTCATCACAGATACAGTTTAAGCATACAGTTTAAACTTCTTTCATAATGGCGGCCAAATAAAATATTCTTTTGTTTTAATGCTAATAAGTCTTTCTAGCCTCGCTACGACGAGAAAATTGCAAAAGAATATTTGTTTCAAAATGAGGGCAACATAAATACAAATGAATGTAAAGGTGGTCGCCATTTATTAAAGTGATCTATTTTAAGCATTTTTATGGTTTAATTAACTATAATGAGATGTAGATGAGCATGCACATGTCAAATTGTTCGTGAATTAAAATAAGCAGTTAACACAAACCGGCTACCTGTGGCTATTTCTTTTCTTCAAGGGTATGGCATTTCAAAATAAATGATAAGGTATGGTAAGGTTAGCATTACTAATGAAATTAACACCATCCCGAATAGATCGATGTGCTAGGACTTTTGTAAATTACCTCATTTTTACTCAGTTTAGAATAGGGGCAGTCTAATTAAGACAATATACGGGATTTTGAAGGACGTTGCTGTCCGCATTTCAAAAAATATGCAGAATGACATATTTTCAAAAACGGAGACTTTTATCTCCGTTTTGAAAAGAATAAAAAAATTAAAATAAAATACGCATCCGGACGTAACTTATTCAAATCGTATTCACCAGTCTACACGAAAACGCTAAAACGTTGCAAATACGACAGTTTCCATTACAAAGCATGCGCAAAGCCAACAATTTATGAGCCCACACGCAGCAATTCGGCGCCAATTTTCGTTTGGTGTTGATCGGTGTTCATGTTTAGTGTTGTTTACATCTTCTAACATGTCGAAATCAGCGAAATCAATCTAATCTATGAAAATAAACCTTTCTATTAACCTTCTATTAACCATTTCTTTGATTTGACATGTAAACGAGTTGGCTCAAAGGCAGGTCAAGTGACATTGCTAATAGGTGAGGCTAAAGGTAACATAGTTTCGTGTCAGACCACATTTCGTCCGAAAGAAGTTAATTATTCCAGAAGTAACAGAAAGCGGCCCAAACGATTGAAAATTGAAAAAACTCATCAGAGGACGCCTCTTGAATCAGTGACGGCCTTGGAAAGTCCAGATGCATTAATTAACTGCGCGTGCTCGATCGACCAGGGAACATCATGCCAAAGTTTTGAAGATTTAGATTTTCTTAAACTATTTTATCCATTCTTGTACTGTCTTAGTTTCTTTGTTGTTAATTCTATTTTACATTTCTTTGACTTTTATACTGGTACTTCTTCTTCTTCTTCTTCTTCTTCTTCTTCTTCTTCTTCTTCTTCTTCTAATTGTTATTATTATTATTATTATTATTATTATTCTTATTATTATTATTATTATTGAACTTAAGGAGGGGGGGCTGACAAGTATATTAAACAGGAATGCATGACAAATGGTCGGAGTTAGATTTGAATATTTCGAATATTTCCTTCGATCAGACTGGTGTTTTACATATGATAGATCATACTGCTAAGACGTCTGAGTATTTAAACAACCAGCCATATCGGGTAACAACAATGAGACCGCGATACCAGGAAAGCTACCCGAATATAAACATCTTTTCTCTTTATCGAGTGTGTCTTGGGCCCAAATGATATGATGATCATCGACAAATTCAGTGAACATATCAATGATTGGAATAATGGATCGCCATTGCAAGACATTGCTCTGAAGGCTGCCATTGTTCTCTTAGCAGTTGGCCTCCGAAAACCGAGTCAAAAGTCAAAAGCGAAGGATCACTAAGAATGCTTTGGCAAACTACTCGCACCTTATCAGTTCCCACAGAAACAATGAGCCGTATTGTGCCAGTGTTTTTGTTAACCTCGTCATGTCGTGACAAATTAACTCGGCTCTGAGATATCTGAGTGGTGGGAGAACGGAGGAGGCCGAGGAGTCCTGCCTCTAATGACGTAATGAAACAGCTACGGGAAAGACATCCAGAGGCACAGAAAGCCCAACTCAGAACTCTGGTGTTTGGTCCAA
>NC_090870.1:56372301-56377301 GCF_036669935.1 Montipora foliosa
TGGAATATTTATGTCATTGAAAGAAATTTGTTTCGATATGGAGAAAAAAAAGGTAAAGCACAAATTTGTTTATTTAATAAATTTGAAACATCATTACTTTTACGTAAACTCTACCATGAACAATGACCAGCATTATACTGATATATATATATTTTTAAATGTTTTATTAAGTATTCGTTTCTCTTCCGGATTTCTGGTATCCCGGATTCCGGATTGTCTGGCTATTGTGCTGCCTTCCAAAGCCTAAACAGAATGTTTCCTGATTTTCAAAGTAGCACTGATTTTTCCCAGCCTGGGTTTGCATTAGACAGCGGGGAAAAGCAATGGCCTGGTAGTGATATGTGACCTACGGTTTGCCTTTTGTACCAGCAGTCTAGATAATCAACACCAGCTCTTTTTCTATGTTCACCATACCGCTTTTTCGTGTCCTCCATCTCCTTCTTATCATTTGCAAGAACAAAAAGAAGGATTGAAGAGGATTCCCGAAACTGCGGAAGGTACATGAATCTGGTGTAACAGTGTTTCCAGAATCATTTAAATTCCGATCGAGATGTCTAGCATTTTCATATATTTATGAAACATGTTAGATAATGTTGCAATCAAAACTTGCACCACAGTCACTTTATTCATTTTCCGCATCTTTCCAAATTTCATCCCTAAGTGATTGGTGCTTCTCTATTTTCTCCAGTTCTTTGCATTTTACTCGTGTCTTTTACTCCCTGTTTCTTATGCTGCCAATGCACCTCTTCAGCCATTAAAAGAAAACAAAACCCAAACTTTGACTTCTTGATGAGTTTACGGCCCAGTGAATTGACGTTATTCCGTGGCTGAACTGTTTGATTGGCCACCCAGAGCGACAACCAAATATATATTAGTCTGTTTCGGGTGTGACCACTCCAACTCCAGAGTTGATCACAAACAACACAAGAGGCGCAGCAACAAATCAGGTAGACTATTAGTTCTCAGTTTAGATTGTTCCCGATAAATGTCACTCTTCTTGTGCATAACTAAATCAAGAATAAATGTTAAGGATACATGTCATGCTATAAATGTTGCTCTTCTTGTGCATAGCTAAATCAAGGATCGAGTATGATTGCACTGATATTGATAATTTAACAATATAAACCGACACGAAATCTGACAGCACGTTTGCGATCAATGTTTGCTTAAAAGAGCCACGCTCTAGACCGCATAAGCAACCAATTCCTTAAAGCAATGACTTACCTTGAACCGTCCTGGGCACGTTCGTTATGACCACGGTAGGTAATTTCTGGTAAACTTACAGCGTCTGAAGATCTTATTCACACTGAAATAGGGACCACCTGTCTCAAGTCCCTTGTCTTCGGAACCCAACAATGTAAACTGCTATCGACAGGTGATCTTTGAGCCTTCCATTCCCTTACAGCGAAACCATTGTGAAAATATCTAAGTACCTTGAAGGAGCATTGTCTTGCCACATATTCTCTGGCGAGATAAATAATCACCGTCCGGGTTTCAGTCAAAATCAACTTTAAATAACAATATACCACTCATTTGTTTAAAAGTTCTCCTGACCCAAAAATGAACATCAAGTAAGCTGAACACCGTGTGAAGCTAAAGTAAATAGTACCATACTGGAAAGCTTAGCATTCCATAACGGTTCTTCTAGTTAGATGACACAGACGACTTATTGAAATTCCAAAACTGTTAGTTCAAAAGCATTTTGAAATTTCTAGTATCCTAATAAAGGCCCCTTAAGGCCCTGGATTCCGTAGTCCCCCTTATCTTAGGAATTTTTGAAAGTGAAACAAAATAACATTTTGTTGACTATATATATATATATATATATATATATAGATATATACACTCAGCAGTGAAACGAAAACAAAATATTTTCGAACTTAGTATAAGCAAGTATAAGTCATATTAGTATAGTCTCGTTTATTGATCTGACATAAATAGTCGTAGTAAACAAAACCACGGAAAGATACTAAAACAAAATTTCCAAAAATGAAGTGACCAAACGCAGAGATGCCGTCGAAGTGCAACTCCTATCGGACTAGCCTTAAATATTCATTTCTTAGCATAATCACGCAGCCTGCATACCAATGAATCTACATACGTACCTGCAGAAAACTGTCTAACAATAACAATGTGAGAAATTATTTATTACAGCGTTGGGTTATCAAAATGGACTTGCCTCGAATAAAAACTTTTACTTGCATACCAGTTCAACTGCATAAGTCATAACAAGAGCATACCGTTCATAACACATTAGAATTTCCTTGATAAAGAACCACGCTATCGCACAAAAACAAGGAGAACATTTCGCGGTCTTTCAGCATGTAGTTTCAATAATCGTTGATTTCACTCTCGAGTCTTCTGGTGGCAGCGAAAAAGAAAATATGGATGTCGTAACAAGAGTTTGGAGAGCTATAGGGGGTTCGCTATCGTTGTTGAATCATTTGCCAAAGACTTGTCTAAAAATTTGTTGAAACATTTAATAATTTTCCAATATGTTTCGATCAAACAGATAAATTTTATGTTATGCATGTTTTATTTATTCATGTATTTTTAACTTTTAATTAAAAATGTCTTTTGAACCTTTCACGCATGAGGGCAGTTCATCCCACACCGTCTGTCATAAAAAAAGAGAGATAAGTGGGTTTTTGGGGTATTCCGTAATCTATCGATGTAATCTAATCTATCGATTCCAATTTACAATAGAAACTACGCAAAATCACATGATTTTATTACCTAAAGCCAAGTATGGCATGTTTGGGAGTGATGCATTTGACTTCCCAGCCTTTGTTGCATTCTAGGTCTCCCTAATTAGTAGAGCACTTGTGCTCGGCTGCATGATCTTGAGACTTATGTGAAGTGATTACTATTTGACGACCACACACAGGCTCCCCAAGCTAAAAATACGTGGTGTATGCGACAGTTTGTGTATATAGAGAATTGTATGGGAAAATCACCGATCGTAAAAAATTGTGTAAATAACTATCTCATTTGAAATAAAGTTTTCCTACCTCAAATGTGTGACCAACTTGTCTCTTTTGCCGAGTTTCGAGCCATTCTGACGCCGTTCAGCAACGGCCTTCCGGATGACTTCACTAAACGGCGTCAGAATGGCTCGAAACTCGGCAAAAGAGACAAGTTGGTCACACATTTTAGGTAGGAAAACTTTATTTCAAATGAGATAGTTATTTACATAATTCTCTATTTACACAAACTGTCGCATACACCACGTATTTTCAGCTTGGGGAGCCTGTGGACCACACAACCAAAATTGCTCATTGCTCTTCTTCAAAAAATGCCGCTACAAGAAATACTGACAATACTGGCTGGGTATTCTACAGTTACTCCTTGCTGAGTTACTCCCCTCCATCTTCAAGTTAAAAGCAAAGAACAAAAACTGAAATCTCACTGATTGGCAGAATGCTGTGGGCAAGACCTCTACAGATCTCAAAAGAGATAACTTCTTTTTTCCGACAACAATACTATTTTGCATACTAACTTAAGTATGGAGACAGTGCGGTCCAGTGGTTAGGGCGCCTTACCATCCAGAAATTCCTGCATCAAGGCTCGTGCTGACCATTCGTTGAATGTGATCCTGGCGAGACTTTCGTTTTTTCCTCGGATGCACTTGTAAATACCCATCTGGTTTGCCTCCGGCCTGTTGGAGGTATATGTAGTTGGAATTCTTAACAGTTCTTATTTCACTCATCGACTTCATTGGCCCTGAAAAGCCCCTAAGGGAAGCGGTCGATTAAATATGTTTCTTCTTTCTTTTTTCTTTCTAAGGCGCAACCATTTTAGTCTGATTGCATTACCGAAACTAGGATAACAGATCCAAATAATATCAACTTTAAGGGCAATAGGTTGCTGCACAAGTTCCAAAACCTCTATATGATGGACGTGTTGGAATGTACATTGGTCAGGATCCTGGTTGCGTTGTGGTTTAAAAAAAATGGCGTTTTACGAATTCTGGATTGAGATCCTTGTTCGTAACAAAAAGAATGCATTCTGTTTGTTGTGTTTTGTATCGTGACAACATAGTTCTCCCAAGCGATTTCTCACTGGTATTTTTTTGATTTGGTTGAACGAACTTAAAAAGTTGAAGTTGAAACTTATATGCCCATTTGTTTTCCCTCTAGTCACCAACAGAGCTGCTGGTTTATTCCCCTTATAGTATAAACAGGCACATTTATCCCTGGAATAGAGTTTTTACATCTTTCAGGAACCGGCCCCTGAATAACACTACGAAACCAGGGTAACATCGTTTCGGATGTCCGTGATCATGCATGTGGGCTGACTCGAGGGTTTTTCTCCGGGTACTCCGGTTTTCCTCCCTCATCGAAATCGACTCACAGCTGTAGTGGTGTGCTCCGACATCAAACAGGGACTGTATAGCGGCAGCCAGAGGTGCCTTCGTATGCTTTCAGTCCGATAGCGTGAGCTGCGTCCTTTGCTAATTGAGTTCCCAATACTGCGAGTAAAGGATGATTAGCACTGCCAATTATTATTATTATTATTATTATTATTATTATTATTATTATTATTATTATTACTGCTTGCTTTTCAATTTAACAAAGTACTACTTATGGCTGCATCACTAATATTTTCGATATCTGACTGGATGGCATGGCACCACCGAAAAGCTATCCTACTGACTACTTACTGCTGAGAGAGGCAATACTTTCACAAATTATCTCGTTTCTCCACCATATCCCAAAACAAAATGAATTTTGTCCAATACACCGAAATCGAGTCGTCTATCAAAACCATACCTTAACTCGAGAGTGGAATGCTGTCGCGTTCAGTCGACTATTCTTCGTGGTAGTCGATTCACCGCCGCCCCCCCCCCCCCCCACCCAATCCTCTGCGAATCCAGGAAGGCCACTCCTGATACGTAGACAAGGTTTATTCCCACCATCACTTCCGTATTACTATTGACAGTGAGGGTGCCATAATTAGCTTGTCTTTTTGATGGATCTTCCCTATTAAAGGTCGTCGGT
>NC_090870.1:56382301-56392301 GCF_036669935.1 Montipora foliosa
TTCAAGATGTTGGCGAACTGACTTAAGATGTTGGCAAAACGACTTGTTGGCGAAACGCCCATATTTAAGGAGCTTAAGCACGCGCGTTTTTGAGACGCGGACGGCAACCGGAAGTTAGCTGTTTTCCCTTTTAACTTTTCATCACACAACCACATTTACATTGCCAACTATCTTTCCTCCATTAGAGATGATTAGTGTTGCCGTCCGCGTCTCAAAAACACGCATGCTTAAGCTCCCTATGTAACGTCGGGTCGGATCTGAAGGAGAAATCGAAGCGTCCCAAAAACCAGCAAATCACTCAGGCCAACGCAGAAAATAGTTGGTCAGGGAACTTTATTCATCTGGCTGTCCATAGAGACGTCGCGATTTGAAGTATTTGTGGAACATTTTCCTCGATCAGTTGAATCAGCCCTTACAGCTGTCTCAAAATAAAGTGACGTCACGCGCTCTTGTCTGCCTGTGGTGAGATCAACAAGGGTCAAGATGTTTGCCCGTTTAAAATTTACAATGGAGCAGTGCTTATGGGATGAAAAACAAAGTGAAGGATGGAATCACCGATAAGTGCCGATCGTGTGAAAGTATGCAGCATCGATCGGAATCATGTAATGTATGTAATTAAAGAATGCTATCTGTCATCATTGCCATAAGAGAGGTCATATTCGTTCACAGGCAACCCAAACACATAATTTTAATGCTCAGTAAAAGTAATAGTTTGTAGGGTTGAAATGTGAAACATGAAATGCAGAAAAAAATCGGCTAATCCTAGTTTACGGCCAGGAAATAAATAAAACAAGACGCTCTATAAAAGCGTATACTGGGTTGCCTGCGGTACGTGTTACACAAAAACAGAATGCACTGAATTGGGTGGTGTTGAACAGCAGGGTTCCAGTTAATTTTTTAAAGTGGGGGGTCATTTAAACCATTTGAGGGTCACCCACATGTCTCGCCAGCAGAGGCCCTTTGGCTCACACGTTCACACCTTTAATTATTTTGTAATATCCTGACCCATTTTGCGGTATTTTAGTTTTTTAAGCTTTGGTAATAAATTCAGTTTAAAGATAACAAACACGCTCTTTAGTAAAGGTGCACGTGATCACCTTGTGTCAACTGAATGAACAACGGGAAAGAATGTTAATCGTTTGTCGTTTTCAGAGTAAAACAACGTACTTTTTGGCCAAGAAACTTTCGTCTTTGGTTTTTTAATTTCTTTGTAATATTTAACTGAATATTGACATTTCATTTGTCGGGTCAGGAAGCCTTCTTTGTCGGGTTCCAGGAAACGTATCTATTGTGACTTCAGGACAGAATCGCGAGGTTGAGCGGCCATGTAATTGAAAATCTGAACATCTATGAGATACAAAAACAGACGCGAATTATAAGCAGGAGCAATGGTTAATAAATATGAAGTTGATACTATCTGAATGTTTTTGTGTTAGAGTAAAGGGATATATTGTCACGCAAATGATGTAATTTACTGACACTCAAAATTCGCAAAAAGCGTGAGTTTCACGTAAACAATCTTCGCTTTAGTAAGTCGTAGCAATAAATTGGATTAACCAGGAAGTTAAAGAAGTATTGTTGCCTTCCCAAATAAACTTCATATTTTAATCATTTGACAGAGAAATAACATTCCTGTCTCCTCGCGTATCACATTTCAACGCACGTATGCAAATTTGTTAACTCTTTTTCACCGCGTCCTGATTCCCGCAAAATTTTTCTTCTTTGAAATATCAACAAAAATATTATGTCTCGTCAAGCTTTCCATCTTTTATGTTTAAATAACCGCTAAAAAGAAAGATTTTTTAACGATCTGTCCGTAGATATTTTTTTTATAATTTAATATTCTCCGTCAAAATTTGCACAACAATCAAACACAAAAATAGCAACGCACGCAACAAATTAAGTCGCATTTACCGCTTCGTCGAATTTTCATGCTTAACACAGGAATTTTTAGTTATTATGAAAATCTTTCTCTATTCGTTAGCAATCACCCTTTCAAATTTCAGCGAATATTTTATGAGTTTTTTTCAATGGAAGGTCAAAGGGCCAAGTGGATGTTCTGCATAATCGAGCAAGTTCGGGCGATCAAGTTGCGCGTGTGACCCGTTATAAATATCTTTTCACAAAATGTTCCCGAATCGTCAAGTATCACCACAGAAGACAACAACATCATTCTAAAAGCTTATTCTACGCAAAAAGCAGGTTCTGGAGGTAATTTTGAGAGTGACAATCAAGGGAGACGGTAAATACAAGAGACGCTAACCTCATCTTGAGTTAAGCTCGCATATTACAAAAAATGATAAGTTCATAAAGGCCACCTTTTCCAGCGAAATTTTTTTTGAAACAAACAACATATTTGCTATTAGAGGCAAAAACTCCTTCATATTTCATTACGTGCGTGAAGGGAAGAAACTAAATCGTGTCAAATTATCATACGCAATTGCATAAATTTCAGGATCAAACCGCATCCATGAAGAACCTTTTCCTTGAATAATGAGCACAAAATAGACGACAAGCTTTCTTTCAAATAGTTCTTAGCTGTCACATTTCCAACTATTCTCTTACCTGAAGACTGTGCAGAGTGCAATACGAATAAATACCGATAGCCAGACAACAGAGATCACAGATCCACTTAAGGTGTTCGATTCGTTCTCTGTCTTTGTTGAACCCATAAGTTCCCAGGGAATTTTCCATTTGGTTTCAGTGTTCTACATAACAGTACACTTGGTAAAAATTAGAAATGCAGCTCACTTTGATTTCGGCTCGACAGGCGCTAGAGTCGAAGTCCATTACTCGTCGTTTTAAGTTTCCAGGTATTTGCTTTTCACCGACTGCCTAGTTTATCCAACTGACTTTCTATTATTGAGCTCCATAAGGGTATATTTTGTGTAAATTAAAGATCCACTAAAACGCCATTCGCGTTACATGACTTTCGACGCCATTGCAAGTTAAGTTAATCATTCTACTATGTCTGTTACCCACGTCAGAAATGACAAAAACACCAAGCAATTTGCACTTCACGAAGGTTTTTTTTTTTACAACAACACTCTCTCTCCGCATAGCGCGTACATATCTATCCCGGATGAACACGTCACTCGCGCGAACTTCTGTTTCCGGTTTATGCCATCCTAACATATACCCCCTCCGAGAAAAGGATCGTCCTCGACACTTATAAAACGTAACGATGACGTGATCCTTCCGAGGTACAACGCTCGTGAGAAATTTCCCACCGTTTTCTTAACTAAACTAACTTGAAAACTATTCTCGATTTTGAACATCCACATTGTTCGACACGGGTGTCGGGCAAAAGTTCATTGGATGCAGTCCTGGATATCCAGTGTTCGTTTGATAACCTAAGGTAGAGGTGTACAGTCCCTGAGAACCAAAGATCATCGGATGCTGAACTGGGGCAACTACCGCTACAACAAACTGAAGCGGGGGCTGCTGTGGAGTTGGGGCACTTATGCTCCAGGCTGAAACAGGATACTGCAGTGGTTGGTCTCCTGACATGGATGCAAGGTCATGGGAAACTGCATGAACAACAGATCGACTTTGGTGAACGGTATTACCCAGAGTGTCATAAGTCAAGAAAGTCGGAGGATGCCTCTGTCGTTGCGGTCTGGGCTCATGTTCAACAACATCCTCCTGACCAGCAAAATCCTGTGTTGTAGCGTCTGGACCATGGTGGGGCAGAGGGTCTTCTCTCTCACTGCTGGATGCGGGAGTTACTTCTCCAACAACAGTCTCCTCCTTGCATAGTTTCTCTTGATGAACAGTCTGTACCTAATACCGGTGACCTCTTAAGTTCAGCGGGCCACTCGTCTTCACTGCTTTCATCCCCAGAAACCTCATCCACCGGTGCAGATACCGTGGACTTGGTCCTTGTCTCATGACGAGTTCTTCGCTAAGTCTGCCTGCTTTGTGGGGTGACTCCGTTTGGGCTAGCCACAGGGAGATGGTTGCATGGTCTTAACAGGGTGGCGTTCTTGTTCCACCGAGCCCAATCTCAGGCTTGATCTCATACACTGGGCTGTTGTCCCCTTTACGACTGACAACTACGTGAATTCTTTCTTCCCAGTGGGAACGCAGTTTACCAGGACCACCCCGTTCACTCAGATTGCGTACCAGTACTCTATCACCAGATTCCAATACTGAACTCCTGACTCGGTGAGCCTAATGCTTCTTGGCTCTGGTGCTCCCTTCGTTAGCCCTCTGGCCTGCGAGTTCGTAAGCTTCCATCATCGCTTTGCGCCACTTTGCTACATACTGAGAATGACACTGTTGCTGGTTTTTCCCTTGAATTCCGAAGAGTAAGTGAATTGGTAGTCGAGGATGGCGTCCAAATAATAGAAAGAACGGTGAATATCCGGTAGTTTCGAGTCTCGTACAGTTATAAGCGTGAACTACTTGATTTAGATGATCTCCCCAGTGTGATTTCTGAGTTTCTGGTAAGGTGCGGAGCATACTCAGAGGAGTGCGGTTAAATAGCTCTACTTGGCCATTACCTTGTGGGTTACATGTAGTGGTGCGAGAGTGTACTACGCCACACAGCTTTTCTAGCTCATGCTGAAGGTGGTTTTCAAACTCTCTTCCCTGATCATGATGAATCTTTAATGGAAGCCAAATCGTAAGATAAAATCATTGTACAGTTTCTGAGCAACTGTTCGTGCTGATTTGTTTTTGGTGGCATAAGCCTGCGCATAACGGGTGAAATGGTCCATAACAACAAGGATATATTCATAACCTCCACTACTCCTTTCTAGGTGAAGAAAGTCAATGGCCACCAGTTGAAACGGTGCGGTGGTCTCAATAGGTTGTAATGGGGCTCTTGTCTTGAGAGTTGGTGGCTTCCGTTTAACACATTGACAGACATGTCCAATATAGTGTTCAATGTCTCTCTGCAGGTGTGGCCAGCAAAAACGTTCTCTTGCAAGATATAACGTGCGATCGACTCCAAGGTGACCCATCTTCTCATGGAGCTCCTTGAGGACCAGTGGATGAAATTTCTTTGGAAGGATGGTCTGAGTACGAGGTCCCTTGTGTCTTCTCAGTATCCCATCTGTGTCAACTGATAGATGGTCCCATTCATGAAGAAGTAGCTTGGTCTCGTATAACTCTTTTTCCTTTTCCCTCTTTGTTGAGCGTCGGCCACGCTGGATTAAGTCTCTAACTCGACTAGTGACTGGATCAGTGCTTTGGGCTTGTTTGATATCCAGTTTCGGGGTATCAAGTTCTTCAAGGTTGTACGGGTCAGCTAGTATTGCAGTGGGATCTCATGAATGAGCTGATACACAATTTACGGTGCCTTCCTCTTGGAACTTTGCGGAACAAGAAACAGCCTGAAGGACATCATGTGGCACCACCACCTCAGTGCAGACTTGCATGTTATCACTCCCGTCTAAGGGTACTCTGGATAAGGTGTCAGCGTCAATGTTGGTTTTTCCTAGGCGGTAGTGAATTGTGAAATTGAAATCGGCTAAGTCCCCTACCCAACGAAGACCCGAAGCGTTAAGCTTCGCAGTGGACAGGACAAAGGTCAGAGGGTTGTTATCGTTGTATACTTGAAATCGTGGGGTGTAGTAAAAATTGATCACAGACCGCCCATTTCAACGCTAGAAATTCCAACTTTCCGGAGTGTAGGTGGTAATTCCTTTTGGCAGGAGTCAAGGTTCGGGAACCGTATGCATTGACACGACGAACATCATTCTGATACTGGTACAACACTGCAGGGGGTGCAGGGATGGCGCAGTGGTGAGAGCACTCGCCTCCCACCAATGTGGCCCGGGTTCGATTCCCGGACTCGGCGTCATATGTGGGTTGAGTTTGTTGGTTCTCTACTCTGCACCGAGAGGTTTTCTCCGGGCACTCCGGTTTCCCCTCTCCTCAAAAACCAAGATTTGACTTGATTTACTTTCATTGTTCATTTCAGTTTACAGTGTCCCCAATTAGCGCTCCAGCGCTAGAACGACTAGACACTTAAATAAAGTTCCTTTCCTTTCCTTTCCTTTTGCACCCAGCCCATCCTTGGAGGCATCATTGTGTAGGACAAAGGGTTTCTCAAAATCTGGGTAGGCCATTACCAATACGTTTTTCTAACACAGATCGATGAGTGGTAGTCCAATCAACAGGACAATTCGGGGACAACTGCCCAGTGTCTTTCCTTGACTTCTGCTTTTTCATCTCTTCAGGGGATTCAGCAGGTGTATTGACTAGATCAAAAATGGGTCTTGCAATTCTAGAGAAGTTTCTGATATATCTGCGGTAGTAATTTAGGAAACCCATAAGTTTTGCTTACTGTCTTCGGAATAGAATCCTTAAGGGCAAGAACTGACTTGATACTGGACGGGTCCAACTTGTAACCCCCTCCGGACACCACACGCTCAAGGAACACAACTTCTCTCTTGAACAGTTTACACTTCTGCGGTTTCAATTTAACTCCATGATCTCTTAATCGGCCAAGGACTTTGTTCAATATGTTCTTCAAATGTTGCACTAAACACAATTATGTCATCTAGATATGGCACACATACGGTATTCCTTAAATCGCCAAGGCAGTTCTCCATAAATCGCTGAAAGGCCGCTGGCGCACGTGACAAGCCGAATGGGATTCGCACCCATTCATAAAGGCCCCAAGGAGTGACGAAAGCCGATAACGGCTGACTTTTGGGACTCATGAACCCCCGGTGGTAAGCTCTTCCTTGGTCTAGCACCGAAAACGAAGAGTTTCCATCTAGATTCTCCAAAGTCTCTTGTATCCTGGGTATCGGGTGGCGATCTGGTCGGGGCTTTTTTTTTAGTGCTCTGAAGTCCACACACAGTCTTAAACTTTGGTCCTTCTTTCTCACACAAACTACAGGCGAACTATATGACGATGTCGAACGTCGAATGAAGTTTTGGTTTAACAAATCTTCTATGTAAGCCTTCACTTCTGGGTGAAATGGTTTAGGTACTGCGACATATTCTTCTGCACAGGAGTGTGATCAACAAGGTGTAACTCAAGCTCCAGTCCCTTGACACATCCAATATCGTTACCGTCCCTTGCAAATGAATCTTTAAAAACCATTTCCTTCTGGTAGGGTGTAAGACCCTCGACGTCTATGTCCGTAATGTGTGGTGGGATACTGAAAAGTTTTCCAGCTTTTACAGAAGCTTGCACTTAATTCAGTGATTCTCCAGACGTGTTTTCTGATCCCCTTTCCTGGCTTGCTTCATAGGTCCCCTCAGAGTCTTTCAATGTAACCTCAACTAGGGTGACTGATTGGACGAGTTGTAGTCGGCCAAGTGAGGTTCGCCCTCTGAGTACGATATCATGGTCAGTCATGTTAACAATGTCAATTTCAACTCGACATGACTTTCCTCTCTTCACAGTTAACAAGGTCTCTTGGACTTCCAAGCCACTGGGTCAGGGGCAGGCTTCATCCGGCTCAAACAATACTGGTGTTAGTCCTTCTATTGGTCCCGTATTTGCTCTGCAAGTGACTTTCTGACTCCGACTCGGATGTATTGTAATGTTATGCTTTATGGTCTTAATTGAGAAAAGTTCAGTTTGATTCAAGCTTTGGATAAAAATCCACAGCTTTGAGGCAGTTTGGCTGTCGAGGCCAGTACAACTAGAAGTAATTAACTGGTGCAGTACCTCATTCTCACTAACCGTTTTCATAATCTCTTCTATCACATTAAACCCAGTTAACGGGGAGTTCAGCGACTGTTCAGTAACAAGAAAGGGGACTGCCAATTCATTCTTAGATGACCGTAGTCTAAAGTTCAGGTCCACCCATGCAATGTATGCTACCTTACTACCGTTGGCAGCAGTCAAGTTCAGTTCAATGTCCAATAATTCTGATATGTCCTTAACAGCGATGTCAGGAAAATTTCTCCTTACAAACTCGTCAGATATTATTGACACTTGGGCACCCATGTGCCAAAGTACCTCGACTATATATCTGGCTATTAATCTCTCCCTTGACAGTACATCCTTTCCCAACCAATCCCACCATAGTGGCATGCTGTTTCGGTGTCAGATGACTAACAAAGATGCTATTGCCGGGGACCCCATTCTCTTGCATTGCCCTTTTGGACAGGAGTGCAATTGCAGCACACAGAACTTAATTTGGTCACTGTTTTCTGTGACAGTTCTGACTACAATACTTTACAGTCTTGCATTTTGAACATTGCAAAAATCTCTTTATTTGTGACTGAACTTTACCACAGCCGTTACATCGGATAGACTTGTTGCTGTTACTGTAGACTATTCCATGTCCCGCAGGAATAGTCGCCTGTCGTTTCCCTGGTGACTACCCCAGTTCCTATTTCTATGGCATTCACGAGCCAGGTATCCTGCATAACCACAAGCAAAACAATGGTCACACTCATCACCTCTCCCACACTGCTGGCAATTCTGGCAACCTCAACGCTGATAGCGACGATTTGGCTGATAACTGTTTCCAGGGCCTCTGTAGGGGGTCTCTCGCCTGGCAGGCGTTGCTGTCGGGTTCCCGCGACCATTAACCCGATCTTTGAGGTCACTGATTTCTGACTTAATTTGACGGATTTCAGCCAGGAGAGCTTGGTTGTTCTCTGAAGTTGTATCCTTGGGTCTTGTTTCCTTGTCTTCCCTCGACGCCTCACATGCGTTTACGTTTGCTGTTTTTTGGCGCTCTGAGGCCAATTTGGCATTCCTCTCTGCTTGTTGCGACGCTAGTTCATGGTGCGTAGAGTCGGTCTGAGGTCAGATGAGAGGATATCATCACGCAGGCCTGTTTCAAAGGATTTCACAAATGTTTTCTGATTCAATGCCGGCCCATAATTAAATTCACAGTCTGACTCTTGAATGCAAAATTCACTTTGTTACGCAAATCCAATGCACGGGGTAAGAACTGCTGGGGTGGCTCATTGCTTTGCTGACAGACAGTGGCTAATTGCTGATAAACGTCGGAGGCTGCTTTCTCTCTGTAGTGCACACGGAGGATCCGCCGCAAATTAGACAGCGGGAGGTCACTTAAGGTCTCGACATAACTTCTGAGGCTGCTATGCGGGGAAATGGCACGAATCACGGTGTCCACAATCTCACTTTCGTTGTAATCCCGTTTTAGGCCAGAATCAATTTGGTGCATTAAAGACACAAAGGTTAGTTTCTCTGTCTGCCCAGGCTCACCAATTTGACCGGAAATCTTGAATTCTCTGCGTAGGAGAGAGAGGGGCCCGCTTTGGATTTTGCTACCTGGTTCAGAATATCCCCCACCCCCTGTTCTTGGTTGGGTATTTCAAAAACACCAAGCAATTTGCACTTCACGAAGGTTTAATCGGACATCACCATTTTACAACAACACTCTCTATCCGCATAGCGCGTACATATCTATCCCGGATAAATAAGTCACTCGCGCGAACTTCCGTTTCCGGTTTATGCCACCCTAACATGTCCACCAGATAAATCTTCGCATTTCCACTACCCTCTCGATCCTAAGAAAATACGCTTAGAAGGCTTTATGCACAAAGACACCACTTAGCAGGGGAGTGACAGGCAAGACTTTTACCGACACGGAAAAAAAATAAAATAAAATCATTAAAATAAATAAAACCAACAAATCCCATCCATTTTTCGACTGGTATAAACTTACTCTTGCTTCACCTTGTGTCTTTGTGTCGATTTGAGGCGTTCTAGGCTAGTTTTGAAATTTGCTCCTATCCTTCATTAAAAGAAGACAACCTTGCATACGGCGAGAGCTATTGCAATTTAAATTGACCAATCAGAATTCAAAAAATGGGAAAAAAATGTAGAGCAGACCATTTATAATATTTTGTGGTAACTTTTTTGTAAATAAACTTGGCGCCAAAACTGGGTTACCAGCGAGAGGCGAATCAAACTTCAGGCGTTGTGCTTTGGCTATTATCTGTGCTTTTTCTAACTATTTAACGACGAATTCAGTCTGGTATTTTCAAATCAAGTGTAAGTAGACGTCAAAACTGTATTGATAACGTATTTATTTTTGTTAACTTCGCG
>NC_090870.1:56397301-56402301 GCF_036669935.1 Montipora foliosa
GAGTTGATTCAAACTTAAACTGGAAGGATCAGGTTGAGTGTATTGTTAAGAAAATTAGAAGAAGCATTGGCATCCTCTCTAAACTTCGATATTATCTTGGCCTAGATATTATGCCCTTAGATATATTTTTTGGACCTATGGAATAATTATCTGGGGAAATACCTATAAGACCACTCTTCAGCCAATTTTAATTGTACAAAAAAATAGCAATGCAAATAATTACTTTCTCTAGATTTGATGAGCACTCTAGTCCCTCCTTTAAATTTCTTGAAATTATAAAATTTTTGGACCTAGGAACTTTTTGTTTGGGAATCTTAATGTATCAATATCATAATCAATTCTTACCATGCACCTTTCTTTATTTCTTTTTTCACTAAATAACACAGATCCATAAGTTCTATAATACAAGGCTTCAATCTTGGACAAAACTTGTTGGGAACATGTGACGCTCTAATTTGTCTGTGTGATAAAGAGTAAATTCTTCCTAATTTCCCTCCTCCCCCCATTCCAATGTTGTTTTAAAAAGCGACCAAAAGCTTGCACAGTATTCTGCATCACATTATCAACATTGGTATGGGGAGAAGGGGGAAAGGACCAATATATTTTGTGAGTGCATGCCAAATGATGCTTAGGCTAGAATTTTACCCAAGAGTTTTGTCTAAGATTGTTGCTGCAAAACAGTCTTATTATCTCTCAAAAGCAAGAACAAATTACGGAATATTCAATATCCGATTCCAAGGCCTATCAGTTTGGAATTCCATTGACGAAGACATTAAATCATCTCCATTGTCTTTATTCAAAAAGAAAATGAAACAGCCATTTATCAAAGATTACTAGACACCAGTCCATCGATTTTGTAATTTTAAGATAAGAAATAATACTCCTTTGAAATGTAAGAATTTTAGTCACTTGAATATACTGGTAGTTTACTTAACTCTATTTATCTCTATTTTTGTTTGTATTTATGTTTGTTCGTTCTTGTCCCTGACCTTAACATTTAAACATCTTTTCTTTTAACTGGCTGCCTGTCATTTTTAACTTTTAGATTATTTCGGGCAGCCAGCAACCGAATCATCTGCTGTATTATTGTTATTTGTTTATTGTAATTATGGGATCAAATGAAGTATTGATTTTGTTGTTGTTGTTTGTATTACAATTGTATGTACGTATCAAAATTATATTTCATATATTACCAATGTAATTCTCGTTTATGACTGCAGTATTGGATCAATAAGGTATTATTATTATTATTAAAGTAAGGGAACAAAGGCCCTCTATCGTGTGACTGCAAGAACCAATGAAAGCGCGCGTTCTGATGTCTGACGTCATGGGATAGAGCCTTGCGCGCATTCAGTTGTGATCCCTGATGCAAATCTGCAAACTATGTATTACAGTGACTGTCTCGTTGGCACTTAGCGATAGCTGCTACTAGTAGTATATAGTTACTTTTCAGTAGTTGCATCTGCTCTCTTTAATTGAAAATCCGAGACAAATATTTATGAATCTTGTATTAAACATGTTATATTGCCAAAGGATTCATTAAAGAATATCAGTTTTTTTCATTGTGAAAGGTAACTCCTACATGTAAAAGACTGAAAAGGGTTTAGCTCTGACGAAGGGCTAACGCGCGAAACAAACAAAACAAACAAACACACGAAACAACAAACACACTTTCAAAATCTGAAGAAAAAAAGGAAGTGGTTTTTTGATCATAGTACCACAAAAATGTTAGGGAAATCATCGCAGAGCAACGGGCAAAATGTCCGCTCTAATTATATGTTAAACCATCGAATAAGAGATTTATTATTCCACTACAAAAAAAAAGTGTGATTTTGCTGAAAGCAATTCCTTTCATTGAAAAACACCCGTTCCGTCTGCATTTGCTCTGTTCTAACCCGGTCAAACCGGGACACTGCAGTGTATTACGTCTCATATTTTGCGTGTTCTCTTGACCAAATAGGGTAAAATGGCGTATTAGTGGAATAATAAAATTAGTTATCATTCACTATTTTGAAAGTATGGCGGCAGTGCGGCCCTGGTTCTTGCCATTCGTTGAATATAATCCTGACCAAACCTTCCTTTTTCTCAGATGCACTTGTGAATAGCCAACTGGTTTGCCTCCGGCCAGTCGGATGTAGTTGGGATTCTTAACACTTAGTATTTCTTTCATTTTGTTTCACTGGCCCTGAAAAACCCCCAAGGGGAGTGGTCAATTAAATGGGTTTTTTTTTTCCTTTTTTTTTTAATTTAACGTAACCTTGTTAGCTTTCAAACTCACTTTATGCGAGTTAGATCTCTGAGCGCATTAACTGTAATTAGGATAACACATTAAAATGATATGAACTTTAACGCGGCTAGGTTGCTGTAGATCTTCCCGCCAACACCTTTGTCTGCTGGAAGTGTTGGAATGTACATTCGCCAGGATCTCGATTATGTTGCGGTTAAAATTAAGCCCTAATTAGGCGTTTTAAGAATTCTGCGTTGAGATCCTTGGTGTAAAGGTGCGTATCACCTCAACACACTTTTCCATTTTATTTATTCGCCGAAATCGTCCCAAATACATCGTGTTGTTTTTAGAACCTTTTGATTGAAATTGGTTTTGAAAGACGGGAAAAGTGATCATACTTTGATCCAAGACCGAGCAATGATGGGGAATGAGCTCAATACCAGGTTGACGTCACAGACTGCTTTGCATTGATAATAGTTCTTTGAAAACAGCAATGCAAATTAATTTCAGTTCTACTCAGCTGCAATAGGAAATATTTTAATTCGTCGCTGTATCGCTACTAACATTCTCGATTGCTGACTGGATTTGTTGCTGTTAGAAAAAGTTCTTCAATTTTCCCCTTCGCTATTTTCAGCGTCACCTCTGGTTTTCTTTGATTTTAAACCTCGCCCATACTGAAGAAATAACACTTTCCATAATTAATTTTAATTAGTTTGTAAACTTAACGAGGACAGAAAGCTAGTAACGAGTTCAAAAAGCAGCCTTAAGTCGCGGTCAGTTGAATGTAATGTAGCAGCATCCAGTTGTTACGAAAAGGGTAAACTCCAGTTTTTCCTAGACTACAGAATACATGACCACTTATGTTCAACATAAAATACATTTCCACCGCAGTCCCAAAGTCGATTATCAACCCGTCGCCACCGTAGTTCCGTACTCGACAACGTCTATGTCTTTCACAATTACAAACCCACTTCATCCACGTGAGCATACAAAATGCCAAATAAATCAGTGATCTTAAATCTTTTTTCTTCAATGTTAAGTCAATGAAGTTGTGTAAAAGAGGATCTAGCTACCACACAAATTCATCTTAAATAATGAACCAACTTTTAATTAAACCCTTTGACGTGTAGTTTCACAGCGGATAGAGCAATCAAAATCCACGTCGTTTTCGTGAACAGAGGCCAGCACCTCCGAACCTTGCTTGATTTACAGTAAGACTTGCGACACAAAAGCAATAGAGTAACTTTAATTCTCCGAAACAGTTTCCACCCCAACAGCAACAAATATAAGAGATTTGCTCTCTTACCTCGCATTCTCCAGATCCGGCATGCACATATACCTTTGATACACTATTCATTTCATTTCAACTGAAAAAGCTGTCCATAGAAACGACTTCAACACCTTCATATCCTTTTCAGGAACAGAAGCCGGCTGCTCGGAACCCTGCTTGATTTACAGTGCGACTTCCGAGATCAATGCAATAGAGTTGAATTCCTCCACACCAGTTAACTTAACATCAGACCTCAGCCGCGCAGTTGCTCTGGATGTCCACGTTAGAGAGAGAACCATTTACTGGAGCGACATTAACCAACGAATGATTCACCGTATGAACCTGACCACTGGGATAATCGAGGACATTATTACAGACAATCTCGGCATTATCGATGGTCTTGCGGTAGAATGGGAGAGTGATTTAATATACTGGGCAGACTACAGTAAAAGCAGGGTGGAAGTTGCTTCTCTAGATGGAAATCAACGAAAGGTACTCTTTGCATCGCAAGTGTACAACCCTCGTGGAATTGCACTTTATCCAAAGAAAGGGTGAGTGTTTGCCTGTTTGAAAATCCATTACTCTAACAATAATTGGTTGTTGGGATGTCATTAGTTATGGATGTATTGATCATAAGTGATTTACTCAATGCTAGTTATTTGATGTAATCAATATGCCCGGTTTTTCCGGTATTTATCTTTTTTAAGGTTGATGTTCTGGACCGACTGGAGTTTTCATAGCCCCAAAATCGAAAGAGCCAGCCTGGCAGGGCTAGATCGAATAGTGCTCGTTGACCTTCAAAACTCAAGCCAGTACTGGCCAAATGGCATTTTTATCGATTATACAGAAGATCGCGTCTAATGGATCGACGCATGGATTGACGCTATTGATTCATGCGACTTGAATGGAAACAACAGACGCCAAGTGGCAAGTCCCGTTCATCCCATTTTTAACATGCACCCCTTTGATTTCACTGTGTACGATGACATCTTGTACTGGAGTGACTGGAACACTGACTCAATCAAAAGAATCAACTGCAGCTTATATAGGCGGTCTCGGTGGTTTGACATATGACCGGGTTTTTGGGGTTGCATTGCTCGACAATTTAAGACAACCGGCATCTGCAGGTAAACAGAAAACAAACTGTTTCATGGATTTACATCACAAGGCTCGTATACAGCGCGCAAGTACTAAACATCCCAGCTCTTTTCGATAGCATTATTAATATCCCGAAACGATCCAACCACCCTTCATCGCTATCATGATATCTGTGACAGAGGCTGATGTTGATGGCAAGACCAAATTATGCTTTGCTGACACCCTGAACTGCCCAAGATGCAAAATCAACCTTGTTATAATAAATGAAAAGCATTCTCTTGATCTACTCATAATACTTGAGAAATCCTTCAAGGAACGAAACTGTTACACAAGCATAAAGAGTTACATTGGAAGTTCCTTATGAATCCCTGAACGAGTGCACATTAGTAGGCACAAGAGTCTCCG
>NC_090870.1:56439801-56449801 GCF_036669935.1 Montipora foliosa
TCTGACTTTTCTGTGTCTGCCTGCTTTTCGTGTCTAAGAACCAGGAACCTGCAAACAGAAAAGTTAACAAACAGAAAAGAGGTGTGTTTTTTTTGGCATATGCTAGTTATAACAGAATTCCTAAGAAATCAAAGACATTCTATTGAGGTCTGTTGTAAGTAAGACCCCCCGCTTCTTTTCCTTGATCAAAGTGCAGTTATTGAAGGTTATTGTCCCACCTTTACACCTTCTAGTATGTCATCTCAAATGAACAGGGGCCAATTAAAGTCTTTGAAATTTGGTGAGAAGGTAATAAAAGCTGATTATTCGACAGAAAGTGACAGGGTGACGGGATTTCTTTTACCAAATATCTCGCTTTGAAAACACACGTGTTTCATTGCAGTGAAGTATTGATCGGAGTTATTAACGGTATCATTGTGTGTTCGGAGTTTTAAAACTGTTTCATGTGAACAGCAATTTATCAAGATGTAGCTGGGCTTTCGCCAATAGGGTGCACCATGGCAAGTTCCACGGACGACTCGAGTTCAAGCTCGAGCGAATCTAGTTCTGGAGAGACCAAACAGATTTCTCGTACAAGTTCAAGGTTCGAACGATCATCGAAAACAAGACTGCAAAGGAAAAGTCGCTCACGTTCCCGATCTAGGGGAAACTTCAAATGTTCTTCAAAAAAGCGACGGAAAGATCGATCGAGGTCTTCCAGGCCATTTTCCCGGTCAAGATCGTCGCGATCAAGGTCACCATCAAGCGCGAGGAAAAGAAGAGAATCGCCCAGAGACCCGAGGGCTTCCCGCGTGCGTTATCGTTCACGATCAGATTCACGGGATCGATCTTCAAGATGGCGCCTTCGTGAAACTGACCAGAACGCCACGGCTTGCTGTTCTAAAACACCTGATCAAACGTCTGCGCAAACCTACTCGAATCCAAGATCGGCGTCTACAACGTCAACTAACGTCGAGAAAGGTTAGTTGGTTTATGCTTACTAAACTGCGTGCAGTCCGCCTTTTCTCTTAATAAGAGACTGCTCGCAGTCTAATGGCGTAATGCTCTATTTAGCATCGTCCGTTACCCACATTTTGACAGTGGGGAAAAAAAAAGTGCGGGAAGAACGTGGACCCAGTTGTTTGAAGGCCGATCAGCGCTGGGGTTAAATTGTTATCCGGGTTTATTTTTCTTTCATTCAAAAGCATTCTCGAGCTCTCGGGAAATTTTAAGCTTAAACTGAATTTGCTTTTTCACCTTTCAAATCTCTATCAAAAATTCGCACAAACCCTGGGTTATCCTAACCCAACTTAGAACAACTCGACCGTAATAATAATCTGTTAAGCCTAAAATTTGAAACAGGCTTGGGTCTTCAGTCGTACATGTACAACTCAGTTTGGAAAATCAGTTCTCTGAATAAAATGTACCTCTTCAGGAACTCCCGAAGAAAGGAAATTTCATTAAGGGGTGGGGGAGCTTCAAGATAAGTTTAAATCAAAGAAATTTATTTTTTCCTTTAAATCAGCTTTATAGACTTGCCTACTCGTGAAGCAAAATCGGGGTAAACACTGCACTTAATAATATTCTGACTAGTACAATATTATAAACCAGTAGCTGTTTTTCTGCTTTTGTTTATTATATTTTCTTTGATTTAAGCTTGTGATGTTTATTTCCACTTTAACTGCAATTATTAAAATAAGTGCCTCTTCTCAAATAAGTGTAACGGCAGCTAAATTAGTCCAACAACCTTTATTTAGTAATGATTTTTTTAGTAATTCCAGTTAATTGTTATCATGTTTCAGAGGTGTCACGGGTGTGGAATATGAGGACATTTGCCTCAAAAATTACAAAATGGTACAAGTAAACAATAAGATGACCACAAGGGAGTTTATTGCAAAAGTGGCCAAAATATTTAATGTACGTCAAGAATTGATTTGTGTAACATACGACTTTGACACTGGCAATGAAGTGGTCAAGGTGGAAATTGAGGAAAGTGATGACAACAGCCTCCACCATGCTGTCGAGGTACTAAAAAATTACTCAAAGTTGACTGTGGAGGTGAAACTTCAACCTAGTCCTGCAGAGTTATCTATTGCTGATGGAAAACGGGCTCTCAGGAGTAAGGAAGTAGTGGCAGAGCAACTCAAACGTGAAATGGGGTTACACGATGATACAGGGAAGCGAACACGTGGCTTTTTAGATGCAAAGTGGACTGCCAAATGCGATCAGATAATGGTAGAAGATTCTAGGTTCCTCTTGGAGTTTGACAAGACAAAGGCTGGGGTAAAGTTGGTATTTGGTAATGACGGCTACCTGCTGAACCCATTCCAAGTTATTTGCCCCATCTGCATGGAAATTAAAGTATTGAGCTCCATGAACCAACTGCGTGCCCTTTCACAGCATCTCAAAGATAAACATATGGAGGATTCTAAAGGGAGAAGCATAATCAAGCGTCTGGGTGCGTGGCTTGAAAATCACTTTGTTTCCAGTGAAGAACTCGATCAGTTTGCTTCAATTCCTGAATTGATCTCACTACAAGAAATGTTAACAACTACACGGGTCAAGGCTATGGTCTTGGCCCGTGATATTTTGTAAGGGCACTTACATGAAATTTTTTTTATTGATACATATTTCAGCATAATAACATTGTCGTCACTTGAGTTAAATTTGTAGCAGCATAAAATAATAATTTCTAGTTTTTATAAAAAATTCGTATTGCTCAAGCATGTTAGGACATGACTTGAGCCTAATTTCCATAAAATCTTGTAATTTTCATAACTTATGAAAAACCTATTTGGTGGCGAGATGCCACAAAGTTATTTAATACAGTGTTTTTGTCATTGCATGAAACTGGTTAGATTGGTATACTCTCATTTTAATTCAAGTAAAAATTGATGTGAGTGAAACAGGTCACATGACAATTTTTATGCTGTTCCAGCCACATAAATTTTTTAAGGGGTAAACCAAACATTTACCCATGGTTGGGTCTTGCTTTTAATTAACCAATTTCTTCCCCTTTTTTTTTTCCAATTTTCTTTTCAATAACATCCTGTCATCATATCTCTCTTGGCCACATCAGTTTAACTCTAATCTTTTCAATACATTAAAATACGTTTCTAGCAACTTTTACAATTATTAATCGCATGGTTCGCAAAGACAGACAGTTTTAACTTTGTATGTGGTTGATGCCAAAAATTGAGCCATGTCTTAACATGCTTGAGTGTTTTTGGTTTTAATTTCAATACAAAAATCAGCAACAGGAGACAATATTCGGAAAAATGTCTTAGTCGATTCAAGTATATGAAGAAAAGCACACACTCAAGTTGACAGTATATATGTGACAAATTTTGTGATAAAGTCTTTCTTGAGTACTTTAATAGAACTCTTAAAAGGTGTATTACCTGATCTCAGAGCTTCTGGAGAGTGCAGCAAACATACTGTACTGGTCTTCCGAGGCTTTTAACTTTCTCATATGCATGTAACCTAATTTCTTTATTTTATTTGGCTGCTGGTTTTGTCAATAATTATGTGACGTGCATACTAAAATACTTGACTTGTAAGTGATGTGTGACGGTTATAGATAGTTAAATTTCTGGTCGCATTTCATCTATGTTTAAATCTCCACATGTAAGTACAAAAGCGTAAACAGACGTTTCCTTTTCAACATGATTTTGAAGATATTTAAAAACCTTATGTTGTCTTTTGTTGATGTTAAGTTTTTGGATTGAAAGGCTCTTGCTTGAGTTTACTCAGTTATTTTACAACACTTCAATGTATAGAAAGAAGCCAGAATGAGTGAACAGTTCAATATAGAGTATGATTCTGGAATATTGCTGTTGGAATCTTGTTCAAGGTTTTACATGTAAGTGCCCTTATGAAATATCAGTTACAGAGGTCGAAGGAGATTATTTAGCCCATTGGCTAAATCAGTTTATAAGGTCTGGTATTATCACCAGAGAACACTTGATTTATCAGAGCATTGATGCCTTTATGACGGAGCAATTGTCGCAGCCAAACCCTGTTACAAAGTGGGAGCAGTGGCCAACTCTGTTTAGTTATTGTGAATCGCTTGCTGAACTAGCTGCAAGGAAAGGCTATATGTTCTACCTTGGCGGGAAACGCTTTGGTCTTAAAGAGCACAGGGATGTAGTTGCACCAACAGTCTCTTACTGTCATCCTGGTCCATCATTGTCTACACTCGATTCACGAACATTAGCACCTGTATATGACTCTGGTCCACATCTAAACAATATCATGTTGTTGTTAACTTTATTAGACTCTCTTGGTGGTATTCCTTGTTTTGAAGCACCAGGATTAAAGAAATTTTTTACTGTTGTTCATTATGATGGAATGCCATTGAATATTGGGACCTTTCCTAGACAGGAAAATGGTGAAACATTTTTTGATGGAATCATCCCCAAAGTAGAACTGTGTAAAATGAGAGAACTTTACCAGGAAGGCAATACTGCTGTTCATAAGTACATTTCGGATAATTGTTCATGGATCAGTGAAGTCAAGGAATTTGATGTCTGTGATGCTTCTGGTCAAGTTCATGTTAACATGTTTACTAAGTTCACTTCTGCTGGTGGTGATGCTGGAAGTGTCAAAAGGGAGTTGAGTGAAGTTCTCGAATGCCTGGAAGCCTGCAGCAACTGTCTCTTGGCAGGCAATGCCAAGAACTGCAGATATCCTTCTTTGAAGGACGTTTGCATCAGATGTCAAAGGCTAGATCTTGAAAGTCAGCCTTGTATTAGTGCAAGGTGCATACATGTTTCTTCAGACCAAGCACCTTCACAACGCAAAGCACACATTGAACTAAACAGTGTTGCTTCCAATGATGTGAACTGTCCAAACTATCGATTTTATGGTTTTGGACTTTTGCATTTTTGCAAGAACTGCATTTCATCTTTACGTCATTACAGACTGACAGATATGTCAGGGACTTTCTTTGTGGGGCTGCTGTCATCAGTTTGGGCATCAAGCACTTCAGAGGCAAAGAAAATGAAAAGTGTAACTCCAGCAACTGTGTTTGCATTCAGAGATGCACATAGTGATGAAATTGGATACCAGACAGTTTCCAAGCCATTGGAAGACATCGTGAAAGAAACTGGAGCTATTGTGACAACATTGGTACCTGAGCAGTACAAACCCACTGCTGTTGAAGCAAAAACCCATGCCATACTTGGCCGGCCACTTTATGTCACAAGAAATGCAAATGGAGACATACTGTGGACTGGTAAGCATTATGATAGGTTCCCTAACACTATGACTACAGGTGCACATCATATAGCAGTGTTTGTTTAGTATTTTAAATATTAATAAATATTTGTGCATGTGTAAGATGAGCTGTTAAAACAGATCATGTTGTTTTAATAACATTTTTACCATCCTTTGAGGAATTCTGTAATGGTTGTCTTAAAGAGAAAAAAGACAAGAAACAAAACAAAGTCTGTATTTTAAAGAAGTATAAGATGCCTTGTAAAATAAAAGCCTCAGATTTTTGTTTGGGATGGATTTTGGAAACATGTTATAGTAAGTTAGCTTATTTTGTTTGAACATTTTCATGTAACACCTTTCAGATGCTGAGTATGAATTTGTTGGTATGGGGAACAGACACATTCCAACCAAGTGTATTGCACTGGGAACATTTGACAATCCAGGTACTTAAGTTTGTTCTTTGTTTTTGAGGTGATACCGATTGTGTGGCTTTATCTAAAGTCCATTATACATGTTTTAACAGTACATGTACATCTGGGAGATATGATGTTAGTTCAAAGTACTCCTTTATGCTCAATTTACAATTCAGTTAGTACAGTGCTCACATAAAATGAGAAATATAACAACGACAATTGACACTTTACAGGTATGTCAAAGACTACCATTTTCCAGAAACCTCTTTGAATTATCTCTGTGAGACTTAATTTGTATTTGTAGTCATTAAAAGGCTTCATAGAATAAAACTACCTGCATTTCTTACAAACAACTTCAATACACTGCAACAGTAATTCATGTTGCATGTACATGTAGCTGTATCATTTTTATATGACCAGGCTACATTGTACCTTTACACATGAAAAATTGTGTAAGGAGCTAGAGCTAGAAATACACATCTGTGGAGAATGTGCATTGCCAGTCATGATAGTTTTGTTTTCCTTTTTTTGGTTTTAGGTCCAGCACATCAATCCCCTGTGATAGCATCCAAGGCATCATTTAGTCATCCTGCTGGTATTGATGTGCTTATGATCCAACCTGGAAAAAATGAAATTGCTTTTGTCTGTGACAAAGGAAACTCTTGCATTCGATTCATTAAAGGTGTACACTCATTTCAAGGGGATAAATTTGTTGGCATGTTAAAAGTACAGCCCATCCCTGCCAACTGGAAACCTGAAGGTCTTGCAGTTATCTCCAAAGACACATTAGCAGTTACAGAAGGGACCACTGTTAACCAACACCGCGGCAAAACGTTTGCGCATGCGTGATCTTCCACATTTCCGGTTTGATTCACTGGCGAAAATGTCTCCGCATGAGTCGCGCAATATGGCTGCCGTTTGAGAATCGGTACCTTGTTGGTTTACGTTCTTTTTAGAGCGATCAAGGCTAGTTTGAACGCCAGTTTCAAATGGAATGTATTCTTTGAGAACGTCTATGTTGTGTAAAACGTTTGCAAGTCCAATCCAACTAGTATCCTCGGAAAAATTGCTCCTGGATAATTTTATTTCGTGGGAAAAGAGCTGCGAAACAGGTAAGTTTTTTACACAATTTTTAATGTAGAAAGTTAGTTGCCATCGGGTACAAAAAGTTACTGTAATGTGCAGAAAGAAGGATTCACAAGGTTTCCGTTCATGTGTGAATTGGCTTTTGGCAGGGAAATGGCAATATTGTGCAACGTGAAGGTTATTTTTTTCTGCGTTACTCCTTACGATCGGCACCTCTACATAACATGAATGATCAATGATTCGATCAGATGTGAATTTGATTTTGAGTGTGACTGTGTCATTGGGAACGTAACCCTAACATCAAATATTTTAAATAGCTGCTTTTAAGGTTATTATATTCTCTTTTCTTGTTAATATATCTTTAAGTTATTATACTTCTTAGCAGTCACAACCCCGGGGTCACAACTCACCGATCCATGTCGACGTCAATTTCATTATTTTGTCCGTTAAAATAGTTACCAAGTTATGGATTTGCACTTAATTTGTGTTTAAGGCACGTTTTTGACCCTGCCACAATCCATGTTTTAGTTAAAATAATGTTTGGAAGAACTGAAGTGAGGGTACATTACTAGAGCTATATATAGATATCTATAGATTCAGATTCGTGACTCTTTGCGTGTAACAAATCATTTTTTTTATTAGACTATTGTTTTGTGGAAGCATTAATGATGTACTTTGGTTTTAGGGGACTGTCATGTGTTGTCGGATCAAGTTAATCTGTTTTGAGTCATGTGATGGTTGACAGTGGTTCTTGAAATGAAGAATTACATTATTGCCATGGACGTTTTTGGTTACACCCCACATGTTGTTCTTTTCTTAGATGACAAAAATTATTAATATATTACGTGATTTGGAGCTGCAGCTAGAAACAGTGACAATCCCATGCATAAGGTCTCATTGGGTTTGATAGCAGTAAAATATTTTAGAAAAAAGTTTAAAGCTTTTATCATAACTTCTCGTCTTGGGTCCTGCTGGACTTCAAATAATTTTATGCTCTACCATTTTGAGCAAAGGACTTGTCAATCAACCTGTTATAATATTTACAATATGATCTTTGGATAGTAATTAATTTCTACTTCATATCCTATGTGTCTTACATAGTTAGTTTTAAGTTTTTATTTCCTGTAGTGCATCTTGATTATAGTTAGCACACAACCCCACAAGCATGTATTATTTCTTTAATATTGGTTGTGTTTAAATAAAGGATATTGTTGTCTTGTCAGCCTCAGTTGTATTTGCATTAGATTGTGAATGTTATGTTTAAAGGCAAACCATTAAAAAGTGTACAAAATTTAAAGGAGCCCAGGAAAAATATTCAAACTATTCATGGATTTGAAGTTCTGGAAGCAGGCAAACCTTGAGGAGTTCATGTGACCATATTTGGAATACACAGCATTTCTGTTTGGGACTGTTCAAGTCCACAAGATTCCTTTTCTTTACATTGAGAAGTACTGTAAGAGCTGTCAGGTTACTCAGATGGAAATTTGACAGACCTCAGCTGTACAGCTCATTAGTGCTATTATTACTTTGATTTTCTTATTCTTTAGTTGAACCAAATAACCTCCACCATTACTATAACTGCTCAAAAGTATCAAAGTTGAAGCTGGTGGCTCAAGGAGTAAACTGTGCAAAAAAGTTAGGTTAAAAAGACTATAATGGTATTTAAATATTATTTTAGAACAATGTTGCTTTTATCATTAAATCAATGGGAACCCAAACATAAGGATGCAATTTGCTCAGGAGGGGTCTTCCCTATGAAAATGACAGGGTACTTGGAAATGTTTTTAAAACAACCCTTGAAGGTAACAGAGTCTTGTTTAGTGGACGTAGCCAAACGAAATCTTAACCCCTACAAAGGAACCAGTTCTAAAGAGACAAATGACTGGCATTTTATAATTCAGAAGTAAAAGTTATTTGCTGGCGTACCAAATTCTGCTATGTACAGTTCCAGATATTGATCATAGCATTGCAAGCACTACAAATCCACAAATTTTGCCACAAAAAGGTACAACAAAAACTCCTGTCATTTTTGTAAGGGAGTCCCCTTGGGGCAGTTTGTTTACTTCATCAGTGACCACTTACTGTATTCAACTTAATTTATTCATACTTGGGAATGGTAGGAAAGATTAGTATTATTAAAAGCAATCGCTAAAAATTCACCACACTTGTTATATCTAAAATATTATTATTAGTTAAAGTATTTTGTTCAACATGCTTGAAGAATTATTACTACAGAAATATGAAGTTATGAGTTTTTTTAAAAGTTAAATCTGATGGAAGGGCAGATTAAAAATTTATTGAAGCAGCTGAGATGCTACCCGAGTCCACAAAGAGAGGTTCAATAATTTATTGTACTGGAAGTATTTATTAGGCCAAGTTGAAATTTCTGAAAAGTTTTGTCGGATGGCACTGAATCCGCTTCAACAAGTTTTCTTATCTTTCAAGATACATTATTTGATATCCTCCTTTTATATCCTTCTGCTGTTTTTTTATCTTCCAGCAATTAAAAATAATAATTCCTTTTTATTGCTGGAAGATAAAATCAATAATTATTCTTGGTTGATTGTCCTTGTTGTTGTCACATTAACCCACTACAATGTGATGAAAGTGTGTTACTAGCTGTAGTAATTTTTTTTACAGTAAAATCCTCCCTGCTAGTAGAAATTTAAGTCTTTGGAACAGCAATTGGAAATGGTTGTGAACTTTTTGGAGACCTTCACCACTGCTGTGTTGCTGCTTTCAAGTTCTTGTGTAGTCTTAAAATTGGTGAGCGAGTAAATTGCAAGATCTAAAAAAAAAGATAAAAAACAGACATATTAGTGATGAGTTTCTTTGTATCCAGAGACTGAAAATTGGATGTCCAAAAAGCATCTCCCCCCACTAAATGAAAAATGGAGTAGGTTCATTTTTAGTGAAATTTTTCAAAACGTCGGTGTCATAGGATTCCTGGACACCCCTCTACCTGAATCCTCAATGTGGAGACAACATTGGAGTACTACTTAATTTCAATAGCCACTTGTGAAAATGGCATTAATTTTTGACAAAATTTTTGACAAAATTATTGGTACAATTTTATGGGTTTGGTCTTAAAAAAAAATTAGTTTGTCAAGTGGCATAAAGTGCTTGTTTTGCAGTCTATAAAGTTATTATTTTTCCTTAAATTCGTTTGGCAATTAATTTTTCAAAATAATATTTCCCAGCTTCCGTGACTTCCTTTTTTCTTTCCAAAATATACCAATTTTAGACTGAACCGCCTGAGGTAGCATTTTGCTACCTGCACCCCAACAATGAATTTTAGTGAAGTA
>NC_090870.1:56452301-56454801 GCF_036669935.1 Montipora foliosa
ATATGAGGAAACTACAAAATCCCGGACCACAAATGGTTGCCTCATCAGTAAATAAGAATAGAATGAACTCAAGAATTTATAGAGAGGATTTAAACATTCCTGTGATTCGTCAAGCAATCTTTCCTCCTAAGAGGAGAAAAGATTTCATGGCGAGTCAGAGTGTCTGCGAAGGAGGCTACAACAAATCATTACATTCTAAACGCTTTCTGCAGCTCAGTGCAACAGAAAGAAAGAAAGAAAGGTGAGTAGCCTATACAATATTGAGTTGGCGCTATCAAGCTTAGAGGTAATGAATGCGTGAACCAGCTTTTCAGTGTCTGCTGGAGATAAACAGTCCCTTATCTTACTAATGTTCCTGAGGTGGAAAAAACAGGCCTTGCAGGTATTGGTAACATGCTTATCTAGTGACATGTGCTCATCGAAGATAACTCCAATGTTCCTTGCAGAAGGGGATGGCTTGATCCGTTCACCAGACACATCGATGTATTCTATTGATGGGGTTGGCGGTGTCGTGCGCTTAGGACCAGTAACTCTGTTTTTCCTCTGTTCAGTTTAAGCTTATTGCTTACCATCCACGAGTCGATTTCGGAAACACACGCTTCTATCTTAGGGTCTCTTCTATCCGGCATCTGCAGGTAAGCCGACTATAATACTTGGAACTGAACAAGCATATACATGGGTTTCCTTCGAAGAATCTTACGTGAAATCTCCCGAAATATTAGATTTCAAAGAGTAGAAATAAGCCAAATCGATTTACTCTCACCTTTGTGATAGCCGGACGGTTAGGGTAAAGTCTTGAAGAAACTTAGTGAACTTGTGTCAACCTACATTTCGCGGCCAATCATGAGCGTGCATACTTTTTTAATGTTTTGAAGATCCTATTTTAACGAGCTTGTGTTTCAATGTCGCGCGATCATATTGCTGCGTAAGTGTAACGATGCTTCAGAGTATATGGAGATTTACTGATGAGTGGGTCAACTTAACGTTGATCTACGAAACAGAACTGTATTAAATTCCATATGTACTCATTTTGAGTAGCCTGACTACATTACATCCACTCCTTTACTTTTGAGCGTTATTCTGTATTCACTGAGGAACATCGCTTTCTGTGATTGGTAGCGATGAACTTGTTTTCTTGACAACATGTTGTGATTACTTCAGATCTCTTGTTCAGTAGAGAAGCGCTATAGGTCGATAAAATGCAAAGTTTCTCGGATAAGCATACGTTTCAGCGGGAAGGGTTTCCCCTATAATCGTTTGCGTTCTTGATGATTCGCCATTTGAGATTGTAGCTTGTGTTGCTGTCCTTTAATTCCCAGATGTGCTTTGAAAGAACACTGTCGTATCAGTAAACTAATTTTTTACCACAATTGCTTGTATTGTCACAATCTGATCGGGTAATTTGCCATTGTTGATAAGGGTCCAGACAACGCTGCTCGCATCATGCTCCTGTCAATGTGTCACGCAATTGTAATAGCCAATGAGGAACGCTCATTTTAGAAAATAAACCAATTAGATTGCGAGAAAGTTGTAGACAACACTTGCTCTCGCTTTCTGTCATGATCTTGGTCACGCTATGAAATAAACATTTTCTTTGGCGTTGGTGATTCTAAAACGTTTTGACCACTGTGATGACGAATATCGTTGTCGATAAGAGAACAGACAATGCTGAACCACATTCGATTTGTTAAGTGAACTAATCACAAAATGTCGTCACGAAAACAAGTTCTTCGCTACCATTCACAGAAAGCGCTGTTCCAAACGGCCTTAATTTTATTTTGCATTTTACCGTTAAAACTGAGCGCTGTTGTAAGAAGGCCATCAAAGAAGTGCCTTTAATGTGTTTTCTAAGACCTAAGAGTTCAGGAGACTATCTTGTTCATGCAAGGGTAATGCGCACACAACGCACAGGACCATGACCAAGACCAAGGGGAACAGTCAGATGTGGAAATGGACGATGCCAGGTGTGCCAGCATCTGGAGCTGGGTGACACTTTTACATCACACATTTCTGTCAATAAGGATTTAATTAATTATGAGCTGGACTGTAGCAGTAATAGTGTAGTCTATTTACCATTTTGTAAGGTGTGTCAGGTACAATATATCCCTCTCAAATCCTTTACTTCAACAAATCTTTCGAAGAAGATTGACTCTGTGAAGCTCCGTATGAGTAGGAAGAGAAGAACTTGCTTCATTTTCCACTGAAGCAAGTTCTTTGAACTAACCGCCTTACTTTTTCCTGAAAACTGAGTTATTTGATTATTTTATATATTTTAATTCCACGTGGGATGACATGGAAGGAGTTGATCTTTTCATGATCTGTTTGGGTATTTCAACTGACGTCGCCCTGTCCAGATATTCACTCAAAGAATGAGCTATAGCCTGGTTCACACGTACGACGGAAATGCCAGTCCTCTTTCCAAGATGGTGGATGAAAATGAACCTGTGTGTTTTTTTTTTTTTTTTTACCTTGCGTTTGCGTTTCCCGGTCCACACGGATG
>NC_090870.1:56467301-56474801 GCF_036669935.1 Montipora foliosa
TCTAGGAAAGAGTTCATTGAAAATTTTTCGGAAAAGTGTTAGAATCCTGCCTCTTCCTCAGACGTTCCTCTCGAATAGTTTGATTAAACTCAACAGGAATCGGCGAGGAAGCATTGGACTTTTTCGTTTGGCGCTTTTGGGCATTACCAGATCGGTTTTTCTTTTTGCCGCAAAAAAAAAAAAAAAAAAAAAAAAATCGGGTTTCGGATTTGGTATCTGTTGCGCGTTTACGTTTTTGTCTTTTGGGGGTAAAAATACAAGCGGATTTTTGATTTTATACAATCGACCCTTTGGTTCTTGGTTTCCGGTCCCTCGTCGGTAATGGGAAGCTTTAGCCAGGACTACGACGACGATGGCGGTGGTCACTGAGGGAACTTAAGCAACGACAAAGGCGACAGCAATAAGAACGTCCCACATTTGGATATTTAGTGGGCAAAGACAATGCGTCTGTAAAACAACAACGTGAGATAGCCAAAGTTGTGGTTTTATAAAGAACGTCAGCCCTTGAGGATAACTTTTTATTTTCTTACATAAATGGGCCCTTTGCAGCTGGCGATCACATGGGACAGAAACCTCCACTGTGGTGAGCAAACTGCGCACTGGAACATCCAAAACAAAGCAACTTAAATGAAATTTTGTTTGTTTAAGATGTCTCAGTGCACAATTTGCTCACCAGTATGGCGGTTTTTGTACCATGTGATCGCCAGTTGCAAAGGACCCATTGAGCACGGTTCCGATCGGTGTCATTCTTGAGGAATCATATTGAAAAGTTTGAAATAGTCACAAAGTGATTACAATAACACAAATTTATATTTTGACATGACGTTCTCTTTGCCGTCGTCTTTGCTTTAGTTCATTAATATCACTTATTATATGACTAGCTCCGTGAGCGGGCAAGATGAACCAAATCGCGCGCTCTGATTGGCTACCCGAGCGGGCAAGATGGAGCGATACTGCCCGCTCGGGATTTCTCGCTTGGTCCCGCAAGATCAAAGATCATTTTTTGGTGTTTTAAGTCATATAATAAATCCTTTATTGACCAAGATTGTTCGGTCAAGATGACTGGATATTGGCCTCGTTCTTTTTTTGCGTGTTTATGGACCTCGACTTCGTCTCGGTCCATAAACACACAAAAAAAGAACTTGGCCAATATCCAGTCATCTTGACCTCACGCTTGGTCAATAACCCATACGTAAAAATACAAGTGTGCATTATTCTGATCACTTCGCGATCATCCCTCGTCGTTCGACATGGAAAGTGTGTGCAAATGTCCTTGACAAAAAATTGGTACGAACAGGCGTGGCGAAGAGAAAATTGAAAAGTTATGCGCCGATCAACTCGAAACTTCAACACCCCTTCCCCCCCAGCCCCCCGGGGCAAAGCCTGAGCATTTGAGCTTTTGAAGATTGGACCGTTCTAATTCCGGTCCCCTCGGGCCAAAAATGCCCTACCCTATAGTCGGATTTGTCTGTCATACACTACTAAAGAACAATCGTCGGCTCCTGTGGTCTAAATAAAGCTTGTGTATAAACATACTAACACATGTTTCGTGACCCTTTATATGATGATGCCGTTTTTACCAGACTTGAACAACTACTACAAAAACACAATTTTAATATTGAAACTATTACAAGTATTAATTAAGTCGGACAATGTCAATAAGCATGTATAAGCTGCTCTAACCCCGAAACACGGCAAAGGTTAACGAGGGAATTGTATACTTATCAACAACAGAGCCTAGAGTGTTTACGACTGCATGTATTTTTAATTGTTCAGTGTCGGTTGATTACCTCTAACAGAAACTTACATCTTTTAGAGCTTTAACAATGAAATGGAGAATGTGAAAACGTACCATATTGTATTCACTCTATAGTATGACAAAGACGAATTACGCAGCCAAAATTCCTTTGCAGACAACGTTTGAAGATCTTTTTTTAAGCCAATCGCTCACAAATGTTATATCTCTTCCTTTAAACTCTTCCATCTCGTCCAAGGTATACCTGTTAGCGACTTCAGCGCCCGAAAAAAAATTCCTGACACTTCCGGCTCAATTTTCCCCACCCCACGCAGGCAAAGGTCAAATTCCCCACTCCCCAGGCACAGAAGATAGTCAAATGCCCTGTCTTTGCCTGGGGGAGGGGGGGGGGGGGATGATGTTGAAGTTTCGATTTGATCGGCGCATTACCGTCAGGAGCGCAGGTCCTCCACGTAACAGACCTCTTTCATAATGAAGGCCAAATAGAATATTCTTCTGTTTTAGTGCTAATGAACCTTGCTAGCTCGCTACGATGAGCAAATGTCAAAAGAATTTTTGTTTCAAAATAAATTGAACTTCATGGGAACTTCATGGGACACGTCGCGGGGACAAAATCACCCTCAAATTGGTGTTGCACTTTTTTTTAAAGTATCAATTCACACGAGGGGACATGTCGCTGCAACGTATCCCAGGGCATGTACCCGCAACATTTTCATGTGCGTGCACATTTTGTGATTTTGTCCCTGCTACATGTCCCAGCTGTACGTACTTGCTACAAGTCGCCTCAGCGTGCACTACACAAGTTTTTTTTATCGCTGCAACATGTCCCTCAACATGACCCCTCGTGTCCGCCCACCTTAGTGATGCCCTTTAACCAGCATGTTTACGATGAAAGTCATCACCATTCCAGAGCCTGCTGCAATCGCAAATTTTGCTTCCAAGGGTTAGCTGCAGTGCAACAATCTTTTTAACCGGGGTGTAAAGTGCAGGGTGCAGGTTGCAGGTCATTGTTTTACCATAAGTGAAACAACCCAAACCTTTACAAAAATGCTCACCTTAGACTTAAACATTATTTTTAGGCCCTATGTTACCATTAGTAAAGGTTTGGATTGTTTTAGCTATGGTGAAACAATGACATGCAAGGCTCATCTGCAACCCGCAACCTTCACTTTGCACCATCCACTTTTTAAGAAGCATGAGTTACCTTCCTTATGAAGCAGTTCATTGAGCCATTGTCGACGCCATCGCCCACCACTTTTAGTAGCAATTTCTTTTCCCAGGCATCAAGGCCAAACGTTTCGGGAAGAGATAACTTATTCGCGATTTCTAAAAAAATGAACACTCTGAAAGGACGTCCAACAGTTAGTCATTTCGTTGCTAACGTTGTGGCTTAGTGATTGATAATAGGCCAGTTTCGTATTCCAACGGTTGGACTGGATCTAGCATTGAGAAGATTTGCCCGCATTTCATGGTATATCCAGTCCAGCCGTGAGAATTCGAAAATGGTCTATTGTAATACTAAATTAAGTACAGCTATAGATCGTATTCATAAATGGGGGCCAAAAAATTACTGTTTTGTCTTTATGCTAATCATCCTCACCAGCCTCACTTTGGAGCAAAAATTCTTTTGAATTTGGTTCGTGCTAACGAGGCTAGTGAGGATGATTAGCATAAAGCCAAAAGAATAATTACTTACTAGCCCATCTATACGGTCTATGGCAATATACAATTATTATTTGAACTGACTGAAACATGTTATATCATGTTACGTCCTTATAATTCTCTTCCAGGGTAAATGGACTGGATTAAAATTTAGGGAAGCAATAGCAAGAGCATGCATTAAGTACTTTTGCAAAGATGGAGTATGCCGAAGGTAAAGCGATAGACGATTGAGTTGAGGTCATTTTGCATTTGAGTGCTAAGTGTCAACACCTTTGAATGAGATCGAGGCTTGAGTATAACCTGTTGTGAAACACTGCCTTTCGCCTGCAAACTACCGAACAGTAGAACCAAAAAAGTATCCAAAAAAGGAGAAAACTCCAGACAGTATCTGCCAATTGTCGGTCAGGCCTCGATCTGAACAGACTGGACAGATTTACCACTGAACAGATTTAACTCGTTTGAAAAAGCAGGGTATTATATAGATTTAATAATTTCGTGAGATTTCAAGATTTCAGTCAAAACATAGACGAAGCATGCTTCGAGCACGAAAAAAAAAAAAAGCTGTTATAAGAGAGAAGTGACCTCGCACTTATCTGGACAATTAAAGCAGTATTATCTCTTACAGGCAACTGAAAAATTCAGGTGGCTTCAACGGAATTCGAATCCATGATCTCTGCAATGTCTATGCAATGCTCTACCAACTGAGCTATGAAGGCACTCATGGCCAGTTTCGAGCAGGTCAGTTTGTTGGGTCACGTGTTCCTGTGAAAGGACTGTATGAATGAAATAAATGTACATGTGTATATATTTGAAGGTCGAATTATAGAGAAGAGGGACACTGAATCATTGCAAATTTGCTCAGGGTAAAAGTGCTTACAGTAAACAATCAAATGATTTTTTTGTTTCTTGCAGAAAGCCGGTGAAACCTGACAGAGTAAAGCGGAGTTCTGAGGAACCGGTATCCTTCACCCCAGATCAAATCATAGTTACCGGGACATCGTTCAACAAGGATAACACTTCCGTAGAAGTGGAATTCGCCGTTTTGTTTCCGGAATCAGACGGGAAGCCACCTCAAAGCATAAACTTCGACGAAATTACTACAATGTTGAATGAAACTGAGGATATTATACAGAACGATCTTAACGTCACAATTGAATCCGTTTCGCCATCCACAGGTCCAACAACGAAGACACCTGAAATTGGTAAAAACTATAGTATTATCGCGTTCAAATTTATGTTATGGGTAAGCCTTATATGATTAAGCTCGATTGACTAGCCGTTTTGTGCGCCCGCGTTCCTTCGCGCATATCACGGCGGGATCACCGGCCCAGCCAATTGTATATTCCACCAATCAGAAAGTCGGCTGCCTGCCAAGTACAAAATACAATTGGCTGAATACAAAATACAATTACGCCGGGTGCTACTTCACGAACAAACGACGCGCGGACCAGTGATCCAGCCGTTCGTTGGGAGGAGGATGTCAACCACACTCCCAAAACGGCTGGAAATCGGAACCCATTATATGATCAGATCAAGTTAACTATTTAGAAATCGAAAAAAACAGAGGCATCTTCTTCACTTGTGGCCATTACTACAATGCTTCCTTATCGACTTGGAATTTGGAGGAGTTGGCTTATTTTATGAGAGGGAAAACAGAGTACCCGGAAGAAAGACCCCTTGTGGCTTAAAGACAAACAGTAACAAACCTAGCCAACATGTAAAGTATATACGCTTATTATATGAACAGGAGTGTTTTCCTGAAAAATACACCACACATAAAATTCATACGAAACAACATCCGGGACCCGAGTGGCGTATTTTCCATATCGTCACTCGTGAGGATATTGATGGCGTCATTTCCCGCCTTTGCATGGTTGGTTGTGCAAACAGTCAGTGAAAAATGGCGAGCGACAGATTCGTGAAGCTCTCTAAAGCTGACGTAAAATCCTTTCCTGAGAAACAAGAAAATGTTGACACGAAGGATAAAACTTCATACAACTTAAAATTATTCAAGGAGTTCCTTGGAAGTAAAGACGAAATGCGAAAATTCAAGAAATTCTTGCCACAGAGCTGCAGGAATTTACGATAAAGTTTGTGCTCGGTGTTGGAAAGAAAAATGGCGAGTAAAACACTCCTGGCTATATAATAAAAAGAAAATTACACGTTATCTCGAGGATATGAATTTTATCTTGTCCTGGCAAGAACAATATCTCACCAGTTCGCTGCGCTCACTCGTAAGATATTTTTCTTGCCACTGGAACATAAAATTCGTATCTTCTCGCCACCGTGTAATACCCTCTATATCTCCAGTTCGTGAATCGTATCTGTATCACAAAGGCTGCTCCCCTTGCAAGTTGTAAATAATGGTCGAGCATATTGTCTGATGAAAGGTTGTAAATGATGTAGCGCAGTGTTTTTGACCGGACAGGTAAACACGACGTTTTTTACAAGGTGGTCGCAGCGAAAGCATTTTACGTGCTTGTCTGTACATCTGTCTACGTCTTGTCTTAACGTTTAATCGTTGCATTATTTTTATAGGCCCTAAGACGGATGCGTCTACCCAGCACAAACCAGCTTCTGTTGCGATAATTGCTCCATGTGTTAGCGTTGCTGTGGTTGGATTATTGGTAGCACTTGCTATCATCAGTTGGAGAGGGTAGGATTTAGGATATATATGGCTTATGGCTTTTATACCGCACATATCACTAAGTCTCATGGCGGTTTACAATTCTTTCTCTAGGGTTGTAAAGGGTCCTCTTGCAGCCGCTATCAGTCCATATTTGATCTCACCCAAGTAACAGGGTGATTAGCACCAATATCATATCACTCAGTTGGATGGAGCGTCCTCACACTGCATTCCCTTTTGCCTTTCTCCGCTTTTGGTACAATCTATGAGAGAAATCTACTTTTCTATTGCCTAGGAGAATCCCAAAACTGTGACTATAAAGAGAGGAATAAATGTTCAGTGGAAGACATTTGCCCAAGAGAAATGCCCGACTTAATTCATCCATCGTAAAGGTTCTGAAGTTAAGGATCCCCCCCTCAGTTCACGGAGTAAAATCTTAATAGGCGGTCTCTCGAAAAAGCGAAATAAGAGAGGATTGGGTCAACAGCCTTAGGTTATTAGTTATGAAGTCATGCCCACATTGTACCATTGAGCAGGTGGCCATTATCATTTTTGTTTAATAGAAAATTCAAGAGTCGATATTCTTTATTTAAAGCCACTATCTCTTGTTTTGTGCTGGTGCTAATCACTCTCGCACCTAGGTACACAGTATACCGCACCTCAAAGTCTCTGATTACTGAAATTAAGCCATAGACCAGCATTCGGTTTCGATTGTGGGTCGAAGAGTTGAGGGAAGCAATTCAGAAAGTGACTCCCGGAGACTTATTCCAATATAATGCTTAATACCACTGGAAACTGAATCAACGTAATGTGTTGGACATAAGAAATTCACTCATTGCTTGGGTTCAATTGCAGATCGAGAAAACGTCGCTTTAAAGTGGAAGATGCCCCCTTTCCTTTGGATTATGTGATCTCCAACCCAGCTTTTATTGAAGAGCCGGTTTATGACATTGCTGATCCAGACAGAAAAGAACCAATTGATGCCGGTGTTCAAGAACTTTACTTCCTAGGCCAAACACATCAGGTGGGACTACATTACGCCCCTCTTGAGGAATCGTTTCCAAGATACGAGACTCTAACTTCGGCTGGATATGACACGAAAAGTCCGCAAGACGACGTTTATACAGATGTACTAGATAACTCCTTGCAAAAGAACATTTACACTCATCCTATAGACCAGCCAAGAAATCCTCTGATGGCGTCGACTACATCGATTGGTGAAACAGCCTTAGCATTCTCTTCACCAGATTATTTTTCTTTGCCGGCAGATATGCCTGAAGTATCCTATGCCTAGTCATCAGGAAGAGGAGGTCTTCCCTCAGCAAAAACAGCCAATGAACGAAAATTCTGAGCAACAAACCAAGTTTTAATTCAAGGAAACAACTTTGCAAGTGGACCTTGAAAGTAACAATCCATATAGCTTGACACTAAGTAGCATTAGTTTACAGTAGCAGGA
>NC_090870.1:56497301-56509801 GCF_036669935.1 Montipora foliosa
CGGCTCCTTGCAGGCTTGCGCAGGACACAAAAGTGGCAGCGAGGCTGCAGTCCATGCAATGCGCCGCATATTTGATTTGACTCCGACGACACTGATGCGGTGCTGCTAATCGACGCATCTAACGCCTTTAATTCCTTGAATAGAGCAGCTGCCCTTCACAACGTCAGTGTCCTTTGTCCATCAATCGCAACGTGTGCAATAAACACCCACCGTACGGCGGAAAAGAGCTAGTGTCAGCTGAAGGAACCAATCAAGGAGACCCGCTAGCGATGAGTCTATATGCTGTCAGCTTATAACCATTGATTGCTCAACTGCAAACCTCTGGCTCTGCTAAACAATGCTGGTTTGCCGACGATGCTACAGGGAGTGGTCAGCCCTGGAAAATGTGATGCGATGGTGGGACAAACTACCTTCGAGCGGACCTGCTTTAGTGTATTTCCCGGACGCTGAATAGTGCTGGCTAATTACAAAACCCGAAAAGGAAGAGAAAGCTAGAGCGGCTTTTGGAGCGACAGCAATTAACGTTACCACGGAGGGATATAAACATCTTGGTGCAGCTTTTGAATCAAGATCCTATTTTAAAGAGTATGTAAGTGACAACGTTGAGGACTGGGTTAGCCAGGTTACAAAGTTGGCGGGATTCGCTGTGTCTCAGCCCCAGGCAAGCTATTCGGCTTTTATATTCGGCCTACGGAGCCGGTGGACGTACTTCTTAAGAACACTTCCCGACGTCGCTGACTTGCTAGCACCCTTAGAACCGGCCATCTCTGAAGTTCTGATTCCAGTCCTTTTGGAGCATTAATTAGGTCACCAAAACAGTGCGTCACCTCCTCGCCCTGTCTGTGCGCATGGGTGGCCTGGGTCTAGTAAATCCCGTCAACCAGTCCCGACAGGAATATGAGGCGTCCATCAAAGCAACCGGCCCCCTTATGAAACGGATTTCCAAGCAAGCAGTAGAGCCACCTAACGACGAGGATGTCGCTGGCGCGCAGCGATGCGCGCGCCAAGAGAAAGCTGACAGTGCGCAGCGCGACCTAGAATACGTGACGAAGTCTCTGGTCCTGAAAACCCAGCCGGCTTTTTAATTTATAAAGGAGAAAAGTGTCTCTAGTTGGCGCAGCATTATACCGTTAAAAGAAATGAGCTTCAATCCTAGCAAGAGGGAGTTTAGGGACGCAATTAAGTTGAGATATGGTTGGGAATTCAATGACATGCCAACGATGTGCGTCTGCTGGGACTTTTTTGACGCTGACCATGCCATGATTGGAATGCGTGAAGGATTTGTTATACAGCGATACAACGAAATTCGAGATCTCGAGGCTGGATTTTGCAAGTAGTGTGCACTGACATTGAGATGGAGCAGGTTCTCCAAGACGTTACAGAGGGAGTGCTGCCGAGGGGTGCCAACAAGGCCCCTAACGCGCGGATGAATATCCGAGCGCAGGGCTTCTTAGCGAGAGAACAGTCTGCTCTCTTTGATGTTACGGTATGTCACCCTAACGCAGACTCACACAATATTTACAACCTACACGAGAATGATGAAAAAGCGTCTTTACTCGTCCAGAGTTCTTGAGGTAGAACGGGGCACATTCACCCCACTGGTTTTTATTTTTACTGGAGGCATGTCTGACGAATGTAAACGTTACCACAGTCGTATCTCTGAGCTAGTGACAGTAAAGAAAAGGAGAGCTAAATTAACGCTTCCACCTTCGCATGGATTAGGACTCGAGTCTCATTTGCCATTTTGAGGTCTGCATTGGTTTGCCTGCAAGGCTCGCGCTATAGGAGGAGAACTACTCCAAATATACAGGAGACTGTTCCCGAACTAGAAGTCTCGGGTGCATGTAGATAGTTTATCCTTCTGTAAACTTGACACTCACTGAGCTTATAGCAAGAAGCATTTTAACATTTTACATTATTTATTCACATTTTTTCCCTTTATTTATCATTTTATAGTATTATGAGTTAAAGATTTTTAAAGAAGATTGAGCATAAAGACAGCATGTAAATATATTTTTAATTACATTAAGGTATACTAAATTGCGATCAATTTCCAAAAAAAAATTTGTATTAAAGAGTTTATGCTCAATAAATTAATATTAATATTAATATAATAATAATAATAATAATAATAATAATAATAATAATAATAATAATAATTATTATTATTATTATTATCATCATGCACGAAGATGAAAAGAAGCGGAAAAGAAGATAAAAAGAAGATGAAAAGAAGCGGAAATATGCATCCAGAATAATAGAAGTCGAGAATGGCACTTTTACGCCCTTGGTCTTCACCACAACAGGAGGTATGTCTCAGGAGTGTCAGCGGTACCATTCCAGACTTGCCGAGCTCATCTCTTCAAAGAAGCAGGAGGACTATGCAACAACAATCGCATGGATTCGAACGATAGTGGCCGTTCGGTGTCCTTCGCCATCCTGCGGACTGCCCTAGTTTGTTTGAGGGGAACAAGGTCACGGAGAAGAAAGACAAATATACAGGAGTATGACTTATAGATAGAGAAGGGACTTGCTGGACTGACATAATAATTTATTAACGAGAGTGTTATGCTTTCGCCTGACTGATTTTTCTCTTTGATACATCAGAATTTTTATGTACAATACGTTTTTAGACCAATATGTTTTAGATCATCATTTTATTATTATTATTACTATTATTAGTTAGTTTTTTTTTTGATTAGCTTTTTCTTTAGTGATGCATGCTTAATTGTCTTTTTCCAATTTATAAATTATTCACATATTGTAAATAGTTTTCTATCGTGAACATATAATTAGTTTTTAAAATTTTTAAATAATTTCGATATATAGTTTAAAATTGTAAATATTTACTAATTGTTTTGATAGTTGAAATAAAGTTTTTGTTATTATTGGAAAAAAATTATTATTATTATTATTATTATTGTTATTGTTATTGCTATTGTTATTATTTTTTTCATTATTATTGCCCATGCATTTGAATTATTTGACCAAATTCAAGATGGCGAGGAAAATGGACATGATCTGACGACCAGAATTTCGCAAATCACTGAAAACAGTTGATGCGCAAAATTGGGTGCTGCATTTCTCCAAAGGGTGAACACAATTTGTTTATAGAACTAGGTTATAGGAAACTCTTCTTTTCTGGTTAAAAATGCCAAGGCTGACTCTCGTCGAAGCAAAACTCAAACTGATCAACTTGAGGAAGTAATTGGGGTTAGGCCGGGTAAGTGACGCGTTTCGAGGGTTGCAAAAAGGATCAGTGTTCTCACCTCCCTGCAGTGGTCAATTTAGGTTTATCAGGTTTATCCACACATTTCCTTCCTTGAAGTAGTCATACTCAACGAATTAACCTTTGACACCATCAACAGTACATTTTAATGATCCAGCGGATTTAAAAATATATAGTTCCTAAGGAAAACTCTTGATTTGACAGATCAATAAACAGTGTCCATCTGTAAACTAAAGGTTATGATGACACGGTTAGATTCCTTAAGAGACAGAAATAGCGACAGAAATAGCGACTGGTGATTAAGTCTCGTGTGATTAAGTTATTAATTAAATTTCGAAGGAAAAGAAAAAATATTGACAATAACATCATCTGCTGAGCATTTTCACAGGAGCTAGCTCTCCACTGGTATCCGTGATTTTCACAGGTAAAGACCTTCAGTGAAATATTTGCACGCAAAATGCCAGTTACCAAGCTTGGATAACGACGAATGACAAAATACATCATGAATGAAAATAGCATGACAGTATTAACCTTAGCAATTTTTATTATTGGCTTTTTGTCCCATATTTGGACTGATCCCGGCGTTCCACCAAAAGCTAATTTGAACTTGCCAGTTTCGTTATCATCTACGTCGTTAACCTGTCTTAAAACTAGACTTGAAGAAGAAGTTCATGCTGTCGTTTGCAGGACGGAAGCCTCAAAGACATGGAAACCTCCTGGTGAGGAAACGGAGCTCTTTATCTGCAGCTTATTATACAGTTTGCTTAAATCGAAGCTCACCATTGGGTATGGTTTTTTACACTTCCTGTGGTTAGTGCGCTCGACTCCGGATTGAGTGGGCCGGGTTCGGGTCCCGGAGGGGTACATTGCGTTGTGTTCTTGGGCAAGACACTTTACTCTCTCTCTCTCTACATTTTTTACTATATTTTATTATTTGTACATATTTTTAGTGTAGTTGTACAGTATTTACTTCTGTTTCTATACGGCTTTCATGCAAAGAAGTTATGTAACTTATGAAATTACCGTATTCAAATAAAAGTGAATCAATCAATCTCTCCCTCTCTCTGTCTCTCTGTCTCTCTCTCTGTCTCTCTCTGTCTCTCTCTCTCTGTCTCTCTCTCTCTGTCTCTCTCTCTCTCTCTCTCTCTCTCTCTCTCTCTCTCTCTCTCTCTCTCTCTCTCTCTCTCTCTCTCTCTCTCTCTCTCTCTCTCTCTCTCTCTCTCTCTCTCTCTCTCTCTCCACCCAGGTGCATAAAATGAGTACCGGCGAAAATCCCGGAGGAACCGTGCGATGGAGACTGGCCTCCCTTCCAGGGGGAAGTAGAAATACTCGTAGCCGCTTCATGCTACGAAAAGCGGGATAAGCTCCAGCCTAATGGGCCATTTGGCTCTTAAGTAGACTTTACCTTTTTTTACCTTTTTTTTTACTTCCAAGCTGTAGGTAAATAAATTCCGCGATTACAATTGGAAAGTTTACACAACTCCTTTAATTTAACCCTGTCGCTATATGGTAATCTAGAGCTAGGGTTACAGACCCTTCTCCAAAATGGCAGCAACGGATTTGAATGAGTTAAAATGGAACTGAATAAAAAACTGATACCAGATCTGGGAATAGAAAGGGCACCTTAACTTTGGTAACCCTGCAAAGTTTCAGCGTATTAGGAGTCATTCAATTATGACATCTCATCCGTACAAATATCTCGCAGGGAAAATCGGGTCTCAGGCTGAATCCGCTTTTACCTACAATCTTAGACAAAAGTAGGCGAGACTTTTCTCAAGTTTAGTACTTTTAGACAATAACTACAATAAAAGCCCTTGTTTATTAGAAGCGGAAATAACCGAGATATCAACCAACATTGTTGACGAGGGGGGGGGGGGGGGGGGGGGGGAGGGAGGAAACCGTAAATTAAAATAGAAGGAAAAACGTTAAAGCACAAATTTGTTTATTTAATAAATTTCAAACATCATTACTTTTACGTAAACTCTACCATGAACAATGACCAGCATTATACTGATTTTTTTTTGTTTTTTTAATGTTTTATTAAGTATTCGTTTCTCTTCCGGATTTCCGGTTTCCCGGATTCCGGATTGCCTGGTTATTGTGCTGCCTTCCAAAGGCCAAACAGAATGTTTCCTGATTTTCAAAGAAGCACTGATTTATCCCAGCCTGGGTTAGCATTAGACAGCGGGGAAAAGCAATGGCCTGGTAGTGATATGTGACCTACGGTTTGCCTTTTGTACCAGCAGTCTAGATAATCAACACCAGCTCTTTTTCTATGTTCACCATACCGCTTTTTCGTGTCCTCCATCTCCTTCTTATCATTTGCAAGAACAAAAAGAAGGATTGAAGAGGAATCCCGAAACTGCGGAAGGTACATGAATCTGGTGTAACAGTGTTTCCAGAATCATTTAAATACCGATCGAGATGTCTAGCATTTTCATATATTTATGAAACATGTTAGATAATGTTGCAATCAAAAGTTGCACCACAGTCACTTTATTCATTTTCCGCATCTTTCCAAATTTCATCCCTAAGTGATTGGTGCTTCTCTATTTTCTCCAGTCCTTTGCATTTTACTCGTGTCTTTTACTCCCTGTTTCTTATGCTGCCAATGCACCTCTTCAGCCATTAAACGAAAACAAAAGCCAAATTTTGACTTCTTGATGAATTTACGGCCCAGTGAATTGACGTTATTCCGTGGCTGAATTGTTTGATTGGCCACCCACAGCGACAATCAAATATATATTAGTCTGTTTCGGGTGTGACCACTCCAACTCCAGAGTTGATCACAAACAACACAAGAGGCGCAGCAACAAATCAGGTAGACTATTAGTTCTTTTAGATTGTTCCCGATAAATGTCACTCTTCTTGTGCATAACTAAATCAAGAATGGTCGTTTTTATACTAGAGATGCATAATCCGTCCAGACGAATTATGCATCGCTCGTGTTATCCGTCTAGTATAAAGACAGGCACAAGACGCATAGTGCGTCTTCGACGAGACGCACTAAAGTGGATACTTCGTCCAGATGCATTATGCGTCTTGTGCCCGTCTTTATACTAGACGAATTTAACAGACGCAGAAATAATGTTTGCCCAAGTTCGTCCCAGACGAATTATGCGTCTCTGGCATAAAAACTGTCAAATAAATGTTAAGGATACATGTCATGCTAGAAATGTTACTGTTCTCCTGCATTAACTGAATCAAGAATCGAGTATGATTGCACTGATATTGATAATTTAATAATATAAACCGACACGAAATCTGACATCAAGTTTGCGAAAAATTTTTTGCTTGAAAGAGCAACGCTCTAGACCGCATAAGCAACCAATTCCTTAAAGCAATGACTTATCTTGAAATGTCCTGGGCACGTTCGTTATGACCACGGTAATGTACTTAAATGGTAATTTCTGATAAACTTACAACGTCTGAAGATCTGAAATCGGTATCATCAGTCTCAAGCCCCTTGTCTTCGGAACCCAACAATGTAAACTACTATCGACAGATGATCTTTGAGCCTTCCATTCCCTTACAGCGATACCATTGGGAAAATATCTAAGTACCTTGAAGGATCATTGTCTTGCTATATATTCCCTGGCGAGATAAATAATGTCCGGGTTTCAGTCAAAATCGTAGTAATTAGGATTGTTTGATTTGTAAATGTACCTGAAACACAACTTTAAATAGCAGTATACCACTCATTTGTTTAAAAGGTTTCCTGACCCAAAAATGACCACCAAGTAAGCTGAACACCGTGTGAAGCTAAAGTAAACAGTACCATACTGGAAAGCTTAGCATTTCATAACGATTCTTCTAGTTAGGTGACACAGACGACTTAATTGAAATTCGAAAACTGTCAGTTCAAAAGCATTTTGAAATTTCTAGTATCTTAATAAAGACGTAAACTAGGCAGACACAATGATGTATAAAGTGAACTTTGCTTTACTTTCAGGTTTCTTGATGAACTCGACTATGTCTTTTATGTCCTTCGGTTAGTTTCCACATCTATTTTAGACGCACTAGTCGACAAAGACGTTTGCATATTCCAGAGAAATGGCTTCTTTATCTTCACTCTTCACTTAGAGCCCCGAGAAAAGCAAGATGCAAGGCCTGTCTTTGCTTGCAGCCTTTCTTTTATCTTTGCTTTCCTCTGCAGAAGGTATGAAATACTAGCTCAATTTTTCCAAATAAACTGCTATGATTTTTAATTTTTGAACTTCAAGGGTGTCGTTGCTCATTTAGTAATTAAAAAGTATCATGGTTGAGTGGTAACTCAAATTTCGCGAAATACGGTGACAGCCTTCATGGAAAAGAGAGACCATTTCGTTTAGGGATCAAATAGGAAAAAAGTTAGTTTTATTATATCCTATAGTGTTTAAAAGGACATGCTATCGAATGCGGAAAATTTCTCTGAATATTAATGAAAGTAGAAAGTGGGTCATATTTGCATGCCAGTTAAATTAAATGCATTCAGACTGCGGCGTTATTCAGTCGATCATAACTACAGCATACTTGAAAATCTTCCAACTAATGTACTTGTGGTGGCCCCTTAGGGCCCTGAATTCCGTAGGTCACCTTATCTTAGGAATTTTGATTAAGAAGCTTGGCAACCCATTTCGTTCTGTGATCAGAGAGAAAAGTAAACGACGAAACTTTTAAGTTTGTAAGACATGTTTCGACAGAAACTTCTGTCATCTTCAGTTGAGTAATGTATAAAGGGTAGAAGTTGAATTTATAAGTAGAAAAGTGATGTCGTTGTTGAATCATTTCCCAAAGATTTGTCTAAAAATTTGTTGAAACATTTAATAATTTTCCAATATGTTTCGATCAAACAGATGAATTTCATGTTATGCATGTTTTATTTATTCATGTATTTTTAGATTTTAATTAAAAATGTTTTTTTGAACCTTTCACGCATGGGGGCAGTTCATCCCACACCGTCTGTCATTAAAAAAAAAAAAAAAAAAGGATAAGTGGGTTTTTGGGGTATTCCGAATCTATCGATTCCAATTTACAATAGAAACTACGCAAAATCACATGATGTTATTACCAAAAGCCAAGTATGGAATGTTTGGGGGTGATGCATTTGACTTCCCAGCCTTTGTTGCATTCTAGGTCTCCCTAATTAGTAGAGCACTTGTGCTCGGCTGCATGAGCTTGAGACTTATGTGAAGTGATTACTATTTGACGACCACTCAACCAAAGTTGCTCATTGCTCTTCTTTAAAAAATGCAGCTACTACAAGAAATACTGGCAATAGTGGCTGGGTATTCTGCAGTTACTCCTAGCTGAGTTACTCCCCTCCATCTTCAACTTAAAAGCAAAGAACAATATCTGAAATCTCAAACAATACTATTTTGCATAGTAACTTAAGTATGGAGACTGTGCGCCCCAGTGGTTAGGGCGCTTTACCATCCAGAAATTCCTACATCAAGGCTCGTTCTGACCATTCGTTGAATGTGATCCTGGCGAGACTTTGGTTTTTTCTTCGGATGCACTTGTAAATAGCCATCTGGTTTGCCTCCGGCCTGTTGGAGGTACATGTAGTTGGGATTCTTAACAGTTGTTATTTCACTCATCGGCTTCATTGGCCCCGAAAAGCCCCTAAGGGGAGCAGTCGATTAAATGTGTTTCTTTTTCTTTTTTTCTTTTTAAAGCGCAACCATTTTAGTCTGATTGCATTACCGAAACTAGGATAACGGAGCCAAAAAACATCAACTTTAAGGACGTTAGATTGCTGCACAAGTTCCAACGTCTCTGTCTTATGGACGTTTTGGAATGTACATTAGTCAGGATCTTGGTTGCGTTGTGGTTAAAAAAAAAAAAAAAACCTAATTATGCTTATCAGGAATTCTGGATTGAGGTCCTTTTTCGTAACAAAAAGAATGCATTCTGTTTGTTGTGTTTTGTATCGTGACAACATTGTTCTCCTGAGCGATTTGTCACTGGAATTTTTTTTATTTGGTTGAACGGATTAAAAAAGTTGAAGTTGAAACTTGTAAATATGCCCTTTTGTTTTCCCTCTTGCCACCAACGGAGCTGCTGGTTTATTCCCCTTTTATTATCACCCAACTAGTGGACTGGCTACGCTACTATAGGACTATTAGTATTAGTCCTCGAGTTGCGAAAAGCGTGACGCTTTCTTTCGCTTTATTCCCAAATAAATATTTCTTCAACTTGCATTTGCTAACTTTATTATTACCTTTTCTGTCCGACTAGTTGGGTGATACTAAAACAATTAGACCCTTCGCCCTCAAGGGCCACGGGTCAATAGCCCATGAGGCGAAGCCTCATGGGCTATTGACCCGTAGCCCTTGCGGGCTACGGGTCTAATTGTTAAATAGTATAAACAGGCACATTTATCCCTGGAATAGAGTTATTACACCTTTCAGGAACCGGCCCCTGAATAACACTACTTAACCATGGTAACATCGTTTCGGATGTCAGCGATCATGCATGCGGGCTGACTCGAGGGTTTTTCTCCGGGTACTCCGGTTTTCCTCCCTCATCGAAATCGAGTAAATACTGCGAGTAAAGGGTAATTAGCACTGCAAATTATTATTGTTATTGTTGTTATTGATGTTATTATTATTATTATTATTATTATTATTATTATTATTATTATTATTATTATTGTTACTGCTTGCTTTTCAATTTAACAAAGTTCTACTTAGTTGCGATAGGAAAAATTGCAATTCATCACGATGGCTGCATCACTAATATTTTCGATATCTGACTGGATGGCATGGCACCACCGAAAAGCTATCCTACTGGCTGCTTATTGCTGAGAGAGACAATACTTTCACAAATTATCTCGTTTCTCCACCATATCCCAAAACAAAATGAATTTTGTCCAATACACCGAAATCGAGTCGTCTATCAAAACCGTACCTTAACTCGAGAGTTAAAGATCGTCGGTTAGACCAAAATCTCTTTAACTCGTGGAACATTGGGAGTGGAAAATCTGGACGTAGAGGTCCTCGCTGGTATCCCTTTTATGGAGGTTAACGATATTGCTGTTCGTCCTGCTAAACGCCGGATTACTTTTGTTGACGATACTTTTCTCCTCAACGGTTCGCCTGTTGACTGTCCTGCACAGCAAGCTACACGTCCCGCAGTAGTTCCTCGCGCTCCTGCAACTTAAACCACGGGCCTGACCACTACGCTGAGCTACAACTTCCACGAAGTTTACCTCCAGACTAATTTCACGCATTGGAGCCACGTGTCGACATTCCTCGCGTGCGGCTCACAACCACTTCAGAACTGTGGCCCCCTTCTGGTATCATTTCTAGCGTCACAGGCAGAATAATATGAATTCCAAAATTAACCAGTGACGCTTTTAACCTTAGACGCCACAGTTTTGCCAAGTCAACCCAGTGCTCACCCCTTGTAATATTGAGCAGCCTCAACACCCAGCCGCCGTTCACCATCAGCAGTCCACAACCCGAATGCCTTCACCGCATGTTACTCACTTGTCATCAGGTTTACGGCTTGATCCAGACAATATTTTACAGGCAAATTTGCAAACGTCATTTTGCTCCCTCCTAAGTGACTTTGACACTGTTTTTGATCCCTCGATTTAAGGTTACAATGGTGCCATGGACCTCTTTGAAGATAAAGGGTAACATGAGTCCAATCAAACCCCACTCAAATGAAGGGCGGCCTCCCTCAATATGCCAGGGACAAACTTTAGGATCTTCATGACAAATTTGATGAGTTAGAGAAGCTGGAAGTCTTCAAAGGACCAGAGGACATCAACGTCACTGTAGAGTATCTTAATCCATTGTTCCTGGTCAAGAAAAGTAAAGGTGGTACGTTATCGCCTGGCCACTGCCTTTGCGGTTAGGGTTAGAGTTAGTGAAATGTTAATTAATTTGTAAATATCCTGATCTGGCATTGTCTTGCTACGCCTTAGTGAGCTAACTGTGAAGGTGGGCTCGCACACAAAACGAAGATCGACAACAACACACACGCCCCCTCTCACAAATGCATAACTTACGACCACGAAATGTCTATAAACTAATGATTTTAATTTAAGAGAGAAAAAATAGTAAACCTTAATATTACGGAAAATAGTAAATCCAGACTTGCTTAATATTACAGTCCAATTTGGGTATATAAAACTAACCTTGAATAATTATCTATTCCTTTACTTAATTTAAACGATAATACTGAATAATCTAATTACTTTACTCTAATATTTACAGTCAAAGAGTTCAGTTTCTTTCAATTTCTTTAAGTTCTTCTGAAAATATTTCCCAACAAACTAGACACGAGGTCCGCCAACCTTACTCCCGTTCTTTCTTGATACCTTTTTGGCTCTCAATCTTGCTGTTTCTTTCTTTTTGCTGCTAGGTCTACAATCAACGCTACTCTCCGTTTCTCTGAGTAAAAATTCTTACATTCGTCTCCACCAACTCTTCCAACCCTTCGTTAATTAACACCTAACGAACACCACCATTGACAAATGGGTTTTGTCCTCGCACTTTGGTCAGTGTCTGCTGATGACTTTTAGGGCCTGTTTACATGGAGGCGGGTATCCCGCCTTGATGGGGTCGACAAATAGCTTGCATTAACATCCAATGTTTTCACCCCGGGGTCCCGGGTAACGTTTTCTTGACGAAAATGGCGGAGGAAAGACGCATTTTGGCGGTTAATGCTCTTCTATTCCCACTAGCAGTGGTTGCTTCAACTTTTCAGTGTTGTGGCTTTCTATTATCACTTTTAATGTTGCAACGGCTTCGTCGAGGGCAGTGTATTGACCAGGCAACTCAACAGTACAATGCTGCTGTCGCACGACTTCGACGCATTTGAGGAAGAACTGCTCTTCGTTCGTCGATGTTCTTCCTTGCTTTCTTGGCGGATTTAGGCTGATCTGAGGCTTTTCTCTTACCTTGTGGACCTTGTGCCATTGAGAGATCAGACAAAGCATTCGAACAGGTCTCAGTTGAAGTCGAAGTTGTGTTGTTGTTTACAGCAACATAATAGATAGTTTTATAAATAAATTTTAAAGAGAAATTATGTAATTCAGCCAGTCAGCTGCAAATAATTTTTAATAAACAACAACTACTACTACTACTGCTACTACTACTACTCCCTTCGCAATTTTCCTTACTGGATGTTACAGTAGCGTCAAGATCATGTTTGTGATGAAAATAGGGAGGAGTATTGCTGACAGTACTTTACTGTGGTAATTAAATTGCAAAGGTCAATGAAATTGACATGTTACAGGCGTTTAAAGTGGCCGTAACGGGGTGAAATTATAAATGAT
>NC_090870.1:56512301-56522301 GCF_036669935.1 Montipora foliosa
CACCCCACTAATCATGTAAACATGATCAAATTAAAATGAGAGATTATAATGAATGGCATGGGAGGTTACTCCACCAAAGTGGAAAATGTGGTCTTTTGCTTAAATATCTATTTCCATGAAATTTACTTTTATCAAATCAGGATACATGGACCTCCCTACTGCTCCCTGTATACAATCAACATGAGTGGGCTGATGGCCATGGTGACCGCGAGCAAATTACTGAGGGAAACCACCAGCTTCCATGGTTTGACAAAAGATCCAAAGAGTTTGAGGTACTGCAAAAAATTTTCCTGGATCCTGATCTGCTTGAAAGATTTAAGTACTATACCAAATTCAGGTAGATTACAGGAACCTATTTCTATAAGAAAGACTCAACATTCCTGAACAAGAGATGTGTTTGCTGAGGTTGCTGTGACCCAGAAGTACAACCAAAGAACAAAGAGTTACAATGTGAAAATTGTAAAGCAGGCTAACTACTATGCTTAATAATTGGATGCTTCTGGCCAAAGTGTTTTGGCTACGTATGGAGGATAATGAAAATATGCACAGGGTGGTCCCGGTGGAAGCTGATGAGCCAAGGAGGATAGCCCCAACAATTGCTGTGGTGCCACCCCCACCTTCACATGAGCTCTCGACATTCATAAAATATGCAACAAATATGGAACATACTTTGTGTACAAATCATGTTTGGTGTAATAAATTCAACAAATAAGGAGATCCGTCATTGATGACGTAAAATAAGCGACAGTGATGGTTTTGACAATACATTGACAATAAATTTAACATATGAGAAATGTTTAATAATTTTAATACACTATATCTGAAACTCCAAGATAATGGATGTGTTAGTAAATGTAAAAAACCTCCAGTATTTGGCTCTTGTTGAACAAATAGTAGGAATCTGTTTTTGTTAGGGTAATCCTCCATATACTATTTGCTTGCACTTCCAAAATACAAATAATGCCATTGTTTCCATGGGACTATATTTGGAGGGGAACTAAATCCATAAAATTTTTGTTTGGAGGGGGGTGGGGGGTAGACAGGGGGGGCCATGAGGTCGAACAAACCAAGTGCATTCAAAAATTTCTTGTGGAAACCTGTCAGGTGTTATTTTCATGTTTGTGAGGTTTGAACCCCATATACACCCCAGTTGAGGAAGGGTAGTGCTCTTGAATTTTCCAGACACAGCATGATGGGCATACCCTTCTTTTGTGTTTATCAAGGTAGCCATATTCTTCCTGTCGATCCTGGTATCACCTTGACTGTTAATACTTAATTGCAAATAGCCAGGGTCCAGGCATACATAGCTTGCAAAAGCTCACACTAAGTGAGAGACAGTCTCGAGAATTACAACACCGGTTCTAGACCTCTGTGACATTCTGTCGCAATGTTCACATTTGCACCACTCAGGCACTGGTTCAATTGATCTTGCCAGAGATGCTGTTAGTGGTGGCCTGAAGGATGAGGGCCCATCTGAAGTCGATGTTCCAGATATGCTCGAGTCTGAGGCTGGGGTAGATACAGTTGTCAAGGTAGGTTGGGCAGGGTTTGGTGGTGCTGGTTCAGGAGATACAAAAAGGGCAGACTGGTTAGTGTCGTCTTCACCTTCTGAGTCCTCTAGAAGCATATCTATATAGTCCATACTGTCCACTACCCTCTGTAGTGCTCTTAACACAAGTTTGTTTTTGCCAACTCTTCATCCAGGGTTTCGATAAACTCCTGTGAGGTTAAAAAATAGTGCAATAATTTGTTAGCATAGCTGGACAATTCCTTTTGTCAAATTCTGTCGTAGTCTAATAAAAATGCAAGTTGCACAGATAAGTGTGTCAGAATTGCACAGGTTGAAAATGTGTAGAAGCTTGACACGTAGATTTACGAGTATAATTCCCGAGAAAGTAACTGGTAAAAAGGGGACTTCCCTATGGAACGTTGCACACTTTAACATACGAGACACTTAAGCAAAAGAGAATTTGCTCCATTGGGGGGAAGCAACAATCAACAACTTGTGCTAGGGGAACTTACTAGTTAAAAGAGTAGTAGATGAGATTTTTAAACGACTATCTTTTGTGCCATGGACAATAAATTATAGTACAGTATTTGTAGCTTCACTCGTCGATTTCCCACGTCCCGTTCTTACTCCTCGGTACAGTATTCGATTGACCTAGCGGTCCTTTCACGAATCACCATCCTCCGGATGCCACGGTTGCATCCTTCACATGATTAAAAAAAAGAAATCGCAAATTGTAAGGCACTTCCTACTAGCTTACTTTACACTTCGACTGAGCTTTGTTTCCCTACCTCTGTGTTCTTGCACGGCTTTCGTCGACTGCACAAACAGGCCTCTCCGCAGTGGCGCCCGGCTGTTTTGCAAGGACATCCAGTCCTTTTTCTTCCTGCTTTCTTAGAGCAAGTGCTTGTACACTGGCAAGAGTTATCCTGTGCAAACCGTAAGGAAACAATGTTGACCATATTTCGCGCAGTCAAGTGAAATAAACCGTCGTAAGTCCAGAAGAGTAGAACGCGATTCGCTGTCTACAAAAACAGAAAGTAAAGCTGTGGCCAAATTAAAAAAAAAAAACGGATACATACCGCAACAGAGCTACCTTGGTCCGAAGAAAGTATCATTTCTGCAAAACGTTCGAACGGAAATATAAAAGAATAGTTTCACAACGCGAGTCGACTTTTTTCACGTGGGCTCATACAAACATGGCGTTATTTACATCATTCCTCATTTGCATGGGTATTTGCATGACCATTTGCATGTGTTAATCGCAAGCATGCGCAGTAGGCGTGACACGGCTCCTTTAACTCCGTTGTGAAAATATTAGAGACATTCTTATTAGGGCCCAATTAACTTAAACACCTTGCAATGATAATTGCCCGTCTCATTGAAAAAACCCAAACAACACAACCTCTTGGAATAAACACGCGTGACGGATAATTTGAACGCTCTCGTTATTTAGTGTTTTAACGGCATTTTATTCGTTTGAAATTTTGGTTTGTTTATCCGTTAGCTATATCACGTTACGGTATCATTTTAAATTTTCTTTAATTACTTCATAACACGTTTTTAAAAATACAATCACACCTTTGAGTTTTAGGAACATGTTTCGATGTTTCAAACATCATCTTCAGCCATAGTGAGTATGAATCTTTTTACAAGATAATTCATATATATATATATATATAGAGAGAGAGAGAGAGAGAGAGAGAGAGAGGGTCAGTTAAGTAGATCCCTTGAGCCAACAACGTATCAGCCCCAGGAGGATCGCAAATGGATTCAAAGTCCAAGTTGAGGAGAAATTGAGAGAAAGTTACGGGAGACTCGACACTGGACAACTTTTGGGGAAAACTGTAATTGCCCTGAGCGGAACAACTTCTGAGTCCCAAATAAATGCCACACATTAAGTGATCAATCCGCCATGTTTCCAGCAAGGTTGTCCTGATAGTGGCCATGTTGCCAGCAAGGTTGTCCTGATAGTGTAGTAGTGATCACACCCGACTAGTGATCAGGGGGACGTGGGTTCAAATCCCGTTCAGGGCAATTACAGTTTTCCCCAGAAGTTGTCCAGTGTTGAGTCCAGTGTTGAGTTATACAACAAAAGGGATGACTTGGCATTATATTACCGACTAGCTTCATACCGCACAAGAAGTGCGGCACTCCCCAGACAAAAAAGCCAAATGAAAAGATCGATCTTTTCATTTGGCCCCCCTAGCTACGCCCTAGTATATATATTTTGTAAATTCGTTAGATCTCCAAATAAACCTGTGGAAGGCTGGTATTGGCAAACCGGAATCTCCGTTAAAAAATACATTTTCGCGTTGTTTTATCAGTCGTGCAATAGTCTACTTGACTTTCAAAAATATAATACAAATAAAGACACGTCACCAGTTCCTTTGCTCTAACGTGTTCCAATTCAACCTTTCGGCGTTGTTCGGCATGGCGGGGACTTTTGCTACAGATCGTTTTCACTGTCACGTGCTTTACATCAAAACACCTTGCGATTTCGATTTTAGAGCGTGATGATATCACTCGCAACCTTCTATTGAGTCGGGGGTGGAAGCGGTGGAAGCGGAATAATGAATAATGAATAACGGCTTATAACAGAAAAGGAATAAGGAATATTTAGAGTTCCAAAATTCGGAATAAAGAATTTTACGCTTTCCGTTAGCATAACGAATACGGAAAAATGAATATAATCGAACAAAGTTTCAATAGTGAAGTTTGAAACGAGAGAGACCGCTGTGGAAAATAGGAGGAAAAGAAAAATGTTCGACATATGGAGATAAGAAAATGAAACAGAACAGATTTGTTTAAGTGGAACGCATATTTTTGAACGTTTTTTAAACAATGCGACAATTTAGGCCTCAGTCTGTAGTCTAAATTTTGTACTTAGTCTGTATTTTAAACTCAATCTGCAATCTGCAGTCTCTCGTCTGCATTTCGTACTGATCGTGTATGATTCTACCTTCAGTGTACCTTATCAAGTTATCCCCTTAGAGATGCGGGAGTGATTTTGCGTAGTTATTCGGGAGAAAAGATTCCTTTGGTTGGCAGACTTTCTGTACCGGTTAGATATAATGACCAACAACAAATTCTTGATTAATTGCTGTCCATAGAAGGAAACATGCCAGCACTGTTTGGGCGAGATTGGTTAAGTACAATTAAAATAGATTGGACAACCATGCTTAGGGTAAAGGAAGAGGTTAAGAACAAAATATCGGTTCCCAAATCAGATGCTTTTCGTACTGAATTTAACGAATTGTTGGAAGAACACAAAATTCTTTTCGGTTTCATTGCCTCCTTAAAACTCTTGAAAACCAGGATCCAAACCTGTGTTGATGAAGGATAGGCCGGTTCCTTACGCACTTATCAAACAAGTTGAGAAAGCATGTGATCAACTTGTGCAGTCAGACATATTGAAACCGGTATTCTGTAGTAAGTGGGCATGTCCTGTAGTGCATGTCCCGAAATCAGATGGATCAGTTACAGTGTGTAGGGATTATAAGGCTGTAAATGAGTGCATAGAGGATGATGAATACAAATTACCCAACATGTTTGCCATGTTATCTCAAGATGATGGTGTCCCTGATGCCTTTTTGGTGATTTATTTGGCCAGTACCTTTAACTAATAATTTTTGGAAGAAGAGTCATCAGAGTTCCTCACTAAGCTTCACTGTCAACACTCGAAAAGGCTTATTCAGATCAAGTGGATTGTGTTTTGTTGTGAAAAGTGCCACTTCTCAGTTTCTGAGGGTCATGGATACTATCCTGTCGGGTATCAAGGGTGTGAGAGTAGATAACATTCTGGTGGCAACATCAGGTGGAGTTATTGTTCATTTGGAGGTCATCAAACAGGCATTTTCTGGACTGGCTAAACACAGTGTTAGGTTGAATGGCACAAAATGTCAGTTTTTCCAATCCCAAGCCAAAGTATATGGGTCACATTTTGAGTAAACAAGGAATCATTCCTATTCAAAGTAAGCTGGATGTCATCCGGTTAGCCCCAAGACCTGGTGATTTTTCGCAGCTGAGACCTTTTTTAGGGATTTAAAATTAATATTCAAAGTTTATCAAAGATTTTTCATCAGCATTGCATGTACCCACTGTATCAACTTCTCAGCAGCAAGAAGGAATGGTTTTGGAGCCAAGAGTGTGAAGCAGCTTTTCTATGGGCAAAGGAGATTCTTTCTAGTGAGCAGGTTTTGGTTGATTGTGACCCCAACAAACCCCGCCTTATACTGAGTGAGGATGCCAATCCACGATACGGGATTGCAGCTGTGCTGAGTAATCGTATAGCCGATGGTAGTGAGCGATACATTGAGTTTGCATCTCGTATGCTTAGTAGTGCTGAGAAAAATTATGCACAAATAGAAAAAGAGGGGTTGGCCATAATGTTTGATGTGAAACGATTTCAGCTTTATCTATATGGTAGGAAGTGTGCTATGGTAACTGACTACAAGCCCCTCACTCGTATCTTCGGTCCGAAGTCCAGTATCGCCTATTTAGCTGCTGCTCGTTTGCAGAAATGGGCAGTACTCCTGTGGACATATGATATTGATATTGCATTGTATTCAGGAACTCTGCTGGTAATGCCAGTGCAGATTTCTTCAGCCGATTGCCTAAACCAGTAAGGGAGTTGGACTCTGATGAACACTACGTTTATGCTACGCTGACAGATGAGTTACCCATAACAGCACTGAACAGAAATCGCTCAACGCACTAAGAAAGATCGCCTAATGGTTAAAGTGTATGAATATACATCGTTTGGTTGGCCCAGTAGCTCTCCAAGTTCAGAACTAAAACCTTATTGGCATCGTAAGAGATGTTCTTTCTTTGGAAAACGCGTGTCTTTTATGAAGCCGGCGTGTCATTATACCCCTCAAAATTCCATAAACGTGCGTTGGAGGAACTTCACGAGTGTCATCCAGGCATGTGTCGCATGAAAGCCCTTGCTAGGTCATTTATATGATGGGCTGGAATTGAGTTAGATATAGAGGATGAGGTGAGATGTCATAGGTGTATCAATCAACATCAGGCACCTAAGGTGGTTCCCTTATTTCTCACGTTTGCCTTAATACAAATACAACCTTATACACGATATTAAATTCAAAGCTAAAAGCTTGTGGGGTCGTGTACAAAGTTACAAATTAGTGCTAAAAATTATTAAAACTACATTCAAGGGAATAGAATAAAATCATTCATAATAAAATAGGCATATTAAAACTTTAAGAAGACAATTAAAAATATATAAAATTCTCAGATCTGTTGTTGATTATTTGCAGGGCTAAAACTTTGAAATTATAATCGTTAAAAGCATCACATTTAACGAGATTTATCATAAAGGATTTCATGTCCTTGCTATCTAAAATAGAACATTTTGAACGACCTTTGGCGTTCGAGAGGACAGCCCCTCCATAGGCAATGGAGTTTTGACCGTATTTTGACGCAAAACTCGGAGGTATCAACTCATTCTCTATTCTTGAAACAGATCTGTTGCTGTGGGTTATCAACTGTTCAGCTAAAGTGTGTGGAAGCAAACAAGAGAAACCTTTGTAGAAAAGCTTAATTATAGAAAGTTTATATTGATGCATTAAGGTATTCCACTTTACAGTAGCTAAGACGTCAACTGTTGGCATGGAAAACCAAAAATGATCCTGGCAGCACGGCAATGTTTTCGTTCCAATGCCTTTAATAACTCCGCCTGACTTACACTTCCCCACACTGGCAACGCGTACGTGATGGATGGCTGGATAACCTTCAGATAAAACGACTCGCACACAAGACTCGGTAGAAGCTCGGATTTCTTCAGAAGGCTGGAATTATTTGCGAATTTTTAAAATGACCTCTTGCAGATGAGGTATCCAGCTCAGATTTTGATCCAAGGTAACACCCAGAAGTCTGGTCTGGTCTATGATAGACTCGCCGATATAAATGGCAGGCAGCGGACCTCTAAGCCGAGCTTTGGAGAGTAACATTACCTCGCATTTGCCAGGATGAGGAGTTTTTGTACACCAGGGTCCGGTTGTTCGAAAGCCGATTAACTTAATCCAGGATTAGCGTAAACGTTTGTTGCATGTTTTCAACTTTTTGGTGAAAGTTTCTTTTGCTTATTTTTGTTTTTCAAGATTGACTTCTTCTAATGTAGAGTTTTCCGAATATCAGCGTTGAACAGCATTTGGCAGTAGAGAAATAAACTCCTTGGTTAACTTCTAATCTGGGATTAGCGTTAATCGGCTTTTAAACAACCGGGCCCGGTGAAAAGTTTTTCAAGTGCACGATTTAGCAAATTACAAGCAACGTCTTGTGGAGAACCGATGCAGAAGACAGTGGTGTCGTCAGCGTACACAAACGTATTTCCGGATATAACCGATGAAAGTAAATCGTTCGTGAACAACGTAAACAAAGAAGGGCCACAAACCGAACCCTGTGGAACTCTGCACCTAACTTGCATTTCCGAAGATTCTTTATCATTTATCACCGTAAACTGTTTTCCAACCAAAAGATAATTTTTTATCCAGGCGTAGAGTTGAACATCGATGCCAAACTGCCTGTGCAATTTCTGCAACAGGTGCGAGTGCAGTACAGTGTCAAAAGTTTTCTTAAAGTCTACGAACGCGTTCGCATTCGTTCGACCCGCTATCAACAAACCTCATCCATTTCTCTGTAAAATGAACAAGAAGTAGTTTAGGGGATTGAGCTTTTCTGTAAGCCCACTGATTTGGACTTACTAAGTTATTCTCGGCTTGTCACGTGATCGACAATGGCGGTATTGATTTCAATTTCGAGAAGCCTACTAGGAAAAGAGGGGAGAGAAACCGGTCGATAATTCCCTGGATCGATGCGGTCGTAATTTTTGAAAATAGGAGACACCCTTGCTAGTTTCCAATTTTCATACACAATTTCATGGTCGATGCTCCATCAAAAAAGACTCGTCAGATGCAGACTCAATGCTTGGCTGGCTAATTTCAAAAGTTCTGGAGAAATACCATCGGGGCCGGTAGCTTTGTTGAATTTAATTAGCTTCATTTGTCGCAAAACACTATCTTCCAGTACCACAGCTAATGTGAAATGAACACGCCAGAAAAAACATGAGTATAGTCCTCCCTTGAACCCTCAGAAGGTACCGCCCATTTCCACTTCTAGGTCGCAAATTCATTCTGATGAAAACCAGGAAGTATCTCACAAATCGAGTGTGACCTTAGTTTCTGTTGATAATGATAGTGATTTAGAAAGTAATGACAACTCTGCTCTTGACAATGCTGACCAAATGAAATCGGACATACTTGGGAATTCAGAGCCCAAGCCAAGCCAGTTTGTTACTTGTTCAGGAAGAGGTATTAAACCTCCTGTAAGGTTAGATTTGTATATTTCTTTTTACGTTTTTCAGTAATTTAGGTGCGGAAACTGTAATAGCAAGGAGAAAATGTGGTATTTTGGGAAACCACGTGAGTCGGGTGGATGTATGAAAACCGGAATAAAGAACGTTGTCAGTACCTGAAAACGTCTAAATCCTTGTTTATATATAAAATGCACGAATACAGAAACTGAGAAGATGATACGAAACAGAGCTCGAGGGAGGGAAAAGTTGTTTTCGTTCCGTCCTTTTGGGGATGGGGGTTAATAGCTGCTTTAAACTACAATCGTAGACAAAAGTAGTTGGGAAGGTTATGTAAATGAACCACACCAGAGCTGTATTTCAACCTGCTTCTGTTAAAGCTCAAAAGAAATAGTTTCACTTTCTCTTACGTAGCCCCCCTCCCCCCTATTCAATGTTGGAAGGTAAGTCAACAATTTTCCATTGAAACCATTCAGTTTTGCACAACATTGAAGGAGGGGGGAGGGGAGAGAAGCAATAAAGACTTCAAAAGTGCTAACCTTCCCAACAGTTTTGTCTAGGATTGTATGAGAGTAGGAAATCTGCTTTGAACGCTTATAACTCTCGTAGTATTTGACATGTGGCTTCCATTTGTCATTCTGGACACGTTCTTATAATGTACTTTCCAATGCATAAATAAAATCTCACAATACTGAAATTTGGTTAAAATCATCGTTTTATGATTTGGATTTCAGACTTGCGTGACGCTTCACAACGTTACTCCAAAATCCGTTCCGTTGGGGAAGTGTTTACTAAGAATGCCATAAAAAATACATTTTTGTTGTTTGATGTTTCATATTCGTTAAAAGATAGCTTTCTTTTTGGAGGACGTTGGAAGAATGCCAAAAACTGTTTTATCTCGATCGATTTAGCAAGAAATGGTGCGAGCAGTGCGAGAGCACTTACATTACTCCCGACGTCACTCCCAACATTACCCCATTTTCGAAGCCTAAAATAATGCCTTTACAGCACAGCTACAGATAAATTATTGAAACTAGAGTGTAAAGGGTTTCAAAGGAAATAGTAGTAGGACTTTGCATGGTCATTTCAGCTTTATTTGAGGTAAACTGCAACATTACTCCATAAAGAGAGCTTAAATTGAAATAATGCATCTAATTAAC
>NC_090870.1:56527301-56552301 GCF_036669935.1 Montipora foliosa
TGTAACTATGCGCGAGGCCATGAATGGCTTGGAAAGCTAATAAGTCGAGATCTCGCGATATGAGTCAAGATAGGAAATTCTCGACTTGCAAAAAATAAATACACCAGCATGACCCTTACGGGCCTACAAGATACCCCATTAATCAAGGAAAAATAAATTTTCCAAAAAACAGGGGAAGGACTTTTCATGAATCAGCAGTTATGTCCTTCCCAATCACCTGTCCACAGTCTCCACAAGAGTTACTAGGAGGGGCTCTAAGAAAATAAAATTTTTAGAAATGAAGTTGTAGCTCAACCGACATAATGGTTAAAAATTAAATAATTTTCCTTCAACACGCAAGCAAAATAAAGTCAAATAAAGTCGTGCAAACGTGAGTCTGCCATATTAACATGTACTTCCAGATAGTGTAGAGAAATAATAATTACGTTGTTTTCAGGAATAGAAGCCGGTTGCTCCGAACCATGCTTAATTTACAGTGCAACTTCAGAGATCAACGCAATAGAGTTATCTTCTTCCAGATCAGTTAACTTTGCAGCAAACCTCAGCCGCGCAGTTGCTCTGGATGTCCACGTCAAAGAAAAAACGATTTACTGGAGCGATATTAACCAACGAATTATTCAACGTATGAACCTGACCACTGGGATAATCGAGGACATTATTACAGACAATCTCGGCATTATCGATGGTCTTGCGGTAGAATGGGAGAGCGATTTAATTTACTGGGCAGACTACAGTAATAGCAGGGTGGAAGTTGCTTCATTAGATGGAAATCAACGGAAGATACTCTTTGCATCGCAAGTGTACAACCCTCGTGGAATTACACTTTATCCAAAGAAAGGGTGAGTGTTTGCCTCTTTGAAAATCCATTACTCTAACCATAATTGGTCGTTGTTATGTCATTAGTGATGGATGTATTGATCATAAATTATTTACTTAATGCTACAACAAGTTGCAAAATTGTGGAGACACTTTCATTCAAAAACACCTTTTCTAGCTTCCAATGCCCGCCGTATCTAGAATTTAAACCTATCCCACTTCCTCTCCCCGCTCCCACTTTCAATGTTGACTGCTTAAGTTCCCAACATTTTTTTGTCTTTCTAGCAACACTGATTAGGAGGGGAGGGGCGCTGCAGTGTATGAGATAATAGGGAAATTAATAACGCCCCAAAAAGGTAAAGTGTCTCCACTATTTTTGCAACTTCTTGTAGTGATTGGATCTAATCAATATGCCCGGTTTTTCCGGTTTATTTTTTAAGGTTAATGTTCTGGACCGACTGGAGTTTTCATAGTCCCAAAATCGAAAGAGCCAGCCTGGCAGGGCTAGATCGAATAGTGCTCGTTAACCTTCAAAACTCCAGCCAGTACTGGCCAAATGGCATTTTTATCGATTATACAGAAGATCGCGTCTACTGGATCGACGCATGGATTGACGCTATTGATTCATGCGACTTGAATGGAAACAACAGACGCCAAGTGGCGAGTCCCGTTCATCCCATTTTTAACATGCACCCCTTTGATTTCACTGTGTACGATGACATCTTGTACTGGAGTGACTGGAACACTGACTCAATCGAAAGACTTAATTGGACAACTGCAGCTTACATAGGTGGTTTCGGCATTTTGACATCTGATCGGGTTTTTGGCGTTGCATTGCTCGACAATTCAAGGCAACCAGCATCTGCAGGTAAACAGATTAAAATAAAACAAACTTTTCATGGATTTGCATCACAAGGCTCGTATACAGCAAGTACTAAACATCCCAGCTCTTTTCGCTAACATATATCCCGAAAGGATGCAACCACCCTTGGTCGTTATCATGACCTGTATGACAGAGACTGATGTTGATGTCAACACCAGTGCTTTGCTGACACCCTGAACTGCCCAAGTAGCAAAATAAACCCTCTTATAAGAAATGAAAAGCGTCCTCTTGATTTACTCATAATGCGTGACAAATCCTCCAATTCAACAAAACTGTTACACAAGCATAAATAGGTAGATTGGAAGTAAGTTATGAAGCCCTGAACCAGTGCACAAGTAGGCACAAAGAGTCTCCGCTTTCTACAAAGAAATCTGTTTGAGCTAAGCGAACTTTCTAGGCTTTTTATCCCCTAAAAGTAGAGTTATGGTTTTATGTTAGCCATTTTAATATATCGTGGGATGATCTTCAACTCCTTGATACTGACAGTTTGTTTGTGAGATTGTTTAGACAAAAAGTATTGTATCCAGAGCCGCAATTAAAGGATAAGCCTTTCCTACGTAATGAGGAAGTGGTATCTTCAAGGACTAAAAGGAGATAGTAGTGTGGTAGATGCGAGAGCTCGAGCCTTGTAGATGTAGCTATTCTCAACAAGAACTGTCACTTTTATTCTCAGGAAACCAACTCTGCAAAGTGAATAACGGTGGTTGCAGTCACCTTTGCCTATTGACTCCAGGTGGATATCAGTGTGCATGTCCCCATGGCTTATCGCTGGACTCTGATGGGAGGAAATGTGTGACAGGTAACAATTACGAGACACTTGATTGTCTTCATGGAACGCTGGTTTGATAGAAAATGTCGCATTTTTGAATGCAAGTTAGCAGCTCTTACTTATCAAATCGAAAACAAAACAACAGTAAAGAACGCTCGTCTTGACCTTGGGTATGCTCTCAAAGAGCTTTCGTCGCTACCAGCAATGCAAGGAACTGGAACTGTTAAATTTGAGAAAACGTGCATACGAGTGTCATAGCACCCTAATGATAAAGAACTTCTCCGTAGCGTTCTTTCCACGGAAACGATATCATATCCGTTGGAATCATGGTAAGAGAGCGAATCCCTGTGCGCTATGATAATTACCTGAAATCTCATTTAGATCAAGCTGGTGCTACCAAGAATATTTTCGTGTCTTGTTATCATGACCGAGCATTCCACGTTCACACCAACGGCACAATAAGGTGTCGTCTTTAAAGTAAACACGTAGCATGAAAAGGAAGTAATGAAATATTTCAAATCATTTTTATGGGAATGTGGCCAAATATGGTGAACTCGCTGTCTTACCTTGCATTCTCTAGATCATGTAGATATCCTTTGCAGGTTACAGTATTAATTTCATTTGAATTGAAAGAGGTGTCCATAGCAACGGCTTCAACACTTTCACTCATATCTTTTTCAGGAATAAAAGCCGGCTGCTCGGAACCTTGTCTGATTTATAGTGCGACTTCCGAGATCAACGCAATAGAATTAACTTCCTCCAGAACAGTTAACTTTGCAGCAAACCTCAGCCGCGCAGTTGCTCTGGATGTCCACGTTAAAGAGAAAACGATTTACTGGAGCGATATTAACCAACGAATTATTCAACGTATGAACCTGACCACTGGGATAATCGAGGACATTATTACAGACAATCTCGGCATTATCGATGGTCTTGCGGTAGAATGGGAGAGCGGTTTAATATACTGGGCAGACTACAGTAATAGCAGGGTGGAAGTTGCTTCATCAGATGGAAATCAACGGAAGATACTCTTTGCATCGCAAGTGTACAACCCTCGTGGAATTGCACTTTATCCAAAGAAAGGGTGAGTGTTTGCCTCTTTGAAATTCCATTACTCTAACCATAATTGGTCGTTGGGATGTCATTAGTGATAGATGTATTGATCATAAATTATTTACTTAATGCTAGTGATTGGATCTAATCAATATGCCCGGTTTTTCCGGTTTATTTTTTAAGGTTGATGTTCTGGACCGACTGGAGTTTTCATAGTCCCAAAATCGAAAGAGCCAGCCTGGCAGGGCTAGATCGAATAGTGCTCGTTAACCTTCAAAACTCCAGCCAGTACTGGCCAAATGGCATTTTTATCGATTATACAGAAGATCGCGTCTACTGGATCGACGCATGGATTGACGCTATTGATTCATGCGACTTGAATGGAAACAACAGACGCCAAGTGGCGAGTCCCGTTCATCCCATTTTTAACATGCACCCCTTTGATTTCACTGTGTACGATGACATCTTGTACTGGAGTGACTGGAACACTGACTCAATCGAAAGACTTAATTGGACAACTGCAGCTTACATAGGTGGTTTCGGTATTTTGACATCTGATCGGGTTTTTGGCGTTGCATTGCTCGACAATTCAAGGCAACCGGCATCTGCAGGTAAACAGATTAAAATAAAACAAACTTTTCATGGATTTGCATCACAAGGCTCGTATACAGCAAGTACTAAACATCCCAGCTCTTTTCGCTAACATATATCCCGAAACGATGCAACCACCCTTGGTCGTTATCATGACCTGTATGACAGAGACTGATGTTGATGTCAACACCAGTGCTTTGCTGACACCCTGAACTGCCCAAGTAGCAAAATAAACCCTCTTATAAGAAATGAAAAGCGTCCTCTTGATTTACTCATAATGCGTGACAAATCCTCCAACTCAACAAAACTGTTACACAAGCATAAATAGGTAGATTGGAAGTAAGTTATGAAGCCCTGAACGAGTGCACAAGTAGGCACAAAGAGTCTCCGCTTTCTACAAAGAAATCTGTTTGAGCTAACCGAACTTTCTAGGCTTTTTATCCCCTAAAAGTAGAGTTATGGATTTATGTTAGCCATTTTAATATATCGTGGGATGATCTTCAACTCCTTGATACTGACAGTTTGTTTGTGAGATTGTTTAGACAAAAAGTATTGTATCCAGAGCCGCAATTAAAGGATAAGCCTTTCCTACGTAATGAGGAAGTGGTATCTTCAAGGACTAAAAGGAGATAGTAGTGTGGTAGATGCGAGAGCTCGAGCCTTGTAGATGTAGCTATTCTCAACAAGAACTGTCACTTTTATTCTCAGGAAACCAACTCTGCAAAGTGAATAACGGTGGTTGCAGTCACCTTTGCCTATTGACTCCAGGTGGATATCAGTGTGCATGTCCCCATGGCTTATCGCTGGACTCTGATGGGAGGAAATGTGTGACAGGTAACAATTACGAGTCATTTGATTGTCTTCATGGAACGCTGGTTTGATAGAAAATGTAGCATTTTTGAATGCAAGTTAGCAGCTCTTACTTATCAAATCGAAAACAAAACAACAGTAAAGAACGCTCGTCTTGACCTTGGGTATGCTCTCAAAGAGCTTTCGTCGCTACCAGCAATGCAAGGAACTGGAACTGTTAAATTTGAGAAAACGTGCATACGAGTGTCATAGCACCCTAATGATAAAGAACTTCTCCGTAGCGTTCTTTCCACGGAAACGATATCATATCCGTTGGAATCATGGTAAGAGAGCGAATCCCTGTGCGCTATGATAATTACCTGAAATCTCATTTAGATCAAGCTGGTGCTACCAAGAATATTTTCGTGTCTTGTTATCATGACCGAGCATTCCACGTTCACACCAACGGCACAATAAGGTGTCGTCTTTAAAGTAAACACGTAGCATGAAAAGGAAGTAATGAAATATTTCAAATCATTTTTATGGGAATGTGGCCAAATATGGTGAACTCGCTGTCTTACCTTGCATTCTCTAGATCATGTAGATATCCTTTGCAGGTTACAGTATTAATTTCATTTGAATTGAAAGAGGTGTCCATAGCAACGGCTTCAACACTTTCACTCATATCTTTTTCAGGAATAAAAGCCGGCTGCTCGGAACCTTGTCTGATTTATAGTGCGACTTCCGAGATCAACGCAATAGAATTAACTTCCTCCAGAACAGTTAACTTTGCAGCAAACCTCAGCCGCGCAGTTGCTCTGGATGTCCACGTTAAAGAGAAAACGATTTACTGGAGCGATATTAACCAACGAATTATTCAACGTATGAACCTGACCACTGGGATAATCGAGGACATTATTACAGACAATCTCGGCATTATCGATGGTCTTGCGGTAGAATGGGAGAGCGGTTTAATATACTGGGCAGACTACAGTAATAGCAGGGTGGAAGTTGCTTCATCAGATGGAAATCAACGGAAGATACTCTTTGCATCGCAAGTGTACAACCCTCGTGGAATTGCACTTTATCCAAAGAAAGGGTGAGTGTTTGCCTCTTTGAAATTCCATTACTCTAACCATAATTGGTCGTTGGGATGTCATTAGTGATAGATGTATTGATCATAAATTATTTACTTAATGCTAGTGATTGGATCTAATCAATATGCCCGGTTTTTCCGGTTTATTTTTTAAGGTTGATGTTCTGGACCGACTGGAGTTTTCATAGTCCCAAAATCGAAAGAGCCAGCCTGGCAGGGCTAGATCGAATAGTGCTCGTTAACCTTCAAAACTCCAGCCAGTACTGGCCAAATGGCATTTTTATCGATTATACAGAAGATCGCGTCTACTGGATCGACGCATGGATTGACGCTATTGATTCATGCGACTTGAATGGAAACAACAGACGCCAAGTGGCGAGTCCCGTTCATCCCATTTTTAACATGCACCCCTTTGATTTCACTGTGTACGATGACATCTTGTACTGGAGTGACTGGAACACTGACTCAATCGAAAGACTTAATTGGACAACTGCAGCTTACATAGGTGGTTTCGGTATTTTGACATCTGATCGGGTTTTTGGCGTTGCATTGCTCGACAATTCAAGGCAACCGGCATCTGCAGGTAAACAGATTAAAATAAAACAAACTTTTCATGGATTTGCATCACAAGGCTCGTATACAGCAAGTACTAAACATCCCAGCTCTTTTCGCTAACATATATCCCGAAACGATGCAACCACCCTTGGTCGTTATCATGACCTGTATGACAGAGACTGATGTTGATGTCAACACCAGTGCTTTGCTGACACCCTGAACTGCCCAAGTAGCAAAATAAACCCTCTTATAAGAAATGAAAAGCGTCCTCTTGATTTACTCATAATGCGTGACAAATCCTCCAACTCAACAAAACTGTTACACAAGCATAAATAGGTAGATTGGAAGTAAGTTATGAAGCCCTGAACGAGTGCACAAGTAGGCACAAAGAGTCTCCGCTTTCTACAAAGAAATCTGTTTGAGCTAACCGAACTTTCTAGGCTTTTTATCCCCTAAAAGTAGAGTTATGGATTTATGTTAGCCATTTTAATATATCGTGGGATGATCTTCAACTCCTTGATACTGACAGTTTGTTTGTGAGATTGTTTAGACAAAAAGTATTGTATCCAGAGCCGCAATTAAAGGATAAGCCTTTCCTACGTAATGAGGAAGTGGTATCTTCAAGGACTAAAAGGAGATAGTAGTGTGGTAGATGCGAGAGCTCGAGCCTTGTAGATGTAGCTATTCTCAACAAGAACTGTCACTTTTATTCTCAGGAAACCAACTCTGCAAAGTGAATAACGGTGGTTGCAGTCACCTTTGCCTATTGACTCCAGGTGGATATCAGTGTGCATGTCCCCATGGCTTATCGCTGGACTCTGATGGGAGGAAATGTGTGACAGGTAACAATTACGAGTCATTTGATTGTCTTCATGGAACGCTGGTTTGATAGAAAATGTAGCATTTTTGAATGCAAGTTAGCAGCTCTTACTTATCAAATCGAAAACAAAACAACAGTAAAGAACGCTCGTCTTGACCTTGGGTATGCTCTCAAAGAGCTTTCGTCGCTACCAGCAATGCAAGGAACTGGAACTGTTAAATTTGAGAAAACGTGCATACGAGTGTCATAGCACCCTAATGATAAAGAACTTCTCCGTAGCGTTCTTTCCACGGAAACGATATCATATCCGTTGGAATCATGGTAAGAGAGCGAATCCCTGTGCGCTATGATAATTACCTGAAATCTCATTTAGATCAAGCTGGTGCTACCAAGAATATTTTCGTGTCTTGTTATCATGACCGAGCATTCCACGTTCACACCAACGGCACAATAAGGTGTCGTCTTTAAAGTAAACACGTAGCATGAAAAGGAAGTAATGAAATATTTCAAATCATTTTTATGGGAATGTGGCCAAATATGGTGAACTCGCTGTCTTACCTTGCATTCTCTAGATCATGTAGATATCCTTTGCAGGTTACAGTATTAATTTCATTTGAATTGAAAGAGGTGTCCATAGCAACGGCTTCAACACTTTCACTCATATCTTTTTCAGGAATAAAAGCCGGCTGCTCGGAACCTTGTCTGATTTATAGTGCGACTTCCGAGATCAACGCAATAGAATTAACTTCCTCCAGAACAGTTAACTTTGCAGCAAACCTCAGCCGCGCAGTTGCTCTGGATGTCCACGTTAAAGAGAAAACGATTTACTGGAGCGATATTAACCAACGAATTATTCAACGTATGAACCTGACCACTGGGATAATCGAGGACATTATTACAGACAATCTCGGCATTATCGATGGTCTTGCGGTAGAATGGGAGAGCGGTTTAATATACTGGGCAGACTACAGTAATAGCAGGGTGGAAGTTGCTTCATCAGATGGAAATCAACGGAAGATACTCTTTGCATCGCAAGTGTACAACCCTCGTGGAATTGCACTTTATCCAAAGAAAGGGTGAGTGTTTGCCTCTTTGAAATTCCATTACTCTAACCATAATTGGTCGTTGGGATGTCATTAGTGATAGATGTATTGATCATAAATTATTTACTTAATGCTAGTGATTGGATCTAATCAATATGCCCGGTTTTTCCGGTTTATTTTTTAAGGTTGATGTTCTGGACCGACTGGAGTTTTCATAGTCCCAAAATCGAAAGAGCCAGCCTGGCAGGGCTAGATCGAATAGTGCTCGTTAACCTTCAAAACTCCAGCCAGTACTGGCCAAATGGCATTTTTATCGATTATACAGAAGATCGCGTCTACTGGATCGACGCATGGATTGACGCTATTGATTCATGCGACTTGAATGGAAACAACAGACGCCAAGTGGCGAGTCCCGTTCATCCCATTTTTAACATGCACCCCTTTGATTTCACTGTGTACGATGACATCTTGTACTGGAGTGACTGGAACACTGACTCAATCGAAAGACTTAATTGGACAACTGCAGCTTACATAGGTGGTTTCGGTATTTTGACATCTGATCGGGTTTTTGGCGTTGCATTGCTCGACAATTCAAGGCAACCGGCATCTGCAGGTAAACAGATTAAAATAAAACAAACTTTTCATGGATTTGCATCACAAGGCTCGTATACAGCAAGTACTAAACATCCCAGCTCTTTTCGCTAACATATATCCCGAAACGATGCAACCACCCTTGGTCGTTATCATGACCTGTATGACAGAGACTGATGTTGATGTCAACACCAGTGCTTTGCTGACACCCTGAACTGCCCAAGTAGCAAAATAAACCCTCTTATAAGAAATGAAAAGCGTCCTCTTGATTTACTCATAATGCGTGACAAATCCTCCAACTCAACAAAACTGTTACACAAGCATAAATAGGTAGATTGGAAGTAAGTTATGAAGCCCTGAACGAGTGCACAAGTAGGCACAAAGAGTCTCCGCTTTCTACAAAGAAATCTGTTTGAGCTAACCGAACTTTCTAGGCTTTTTATCCCCTAAAAGTAGAGTTATGGATTTATGTTAGCCATTTTAATATATCGTGGGATGATCTTCAACTCCTTGATACTGACAGTTTGTTTGTGAGATTGTTTAGACAAAAAGTATTGTATCCAGAGCCGCAATTAAAGGATAAGCCTTTCCTACGTAATGAGGAAGTGGTATCTTCAAGGACTAAAAGGAGATAGTAGTGTGGTAGATGCGAGAGCTCGAGCCTTGTAGATGTAGCTATTCTCAACAAGAACTGTCACTTTTATTCTCAGGAAACCAACTCTGCAAAGTGAATAACGGTGGTTGCAGTCACCTTTGCCTATTGACTCCAGGTGGATATCAGTGTGCATGTCCCCATGGCTTATCGCTGGACTCTGATGGGAGGAAATGTGTGACAGGTAACAATTACGAGTCATTTGATTGTCTTCATGGAACGCTGGTTTGATAGAAAATGTAGCATTTTTGAATGCAAGTTAGCAGCTCTTACTTATCAAATCGAAAACAAAACAACAGTAAAGAACGCTCGTCTTGACCTTGGGTATGCTCTCAAAGAGCTTTCGTCGCTACCAGCAATGCAAGGAACTGGAACTGTTAAATTTGAGAAAACGTGCATACGAGTGTCATAGCACCCTAATGATAAAGAACTTCTCCGTAGCGTTCTTTCCACGGAAACGATATCATATCCGTTGGAATCATGGTAAGAGAGCGAATCCCTGTGCGCTATGATAATTACCTGAAATCTCATTTAGATCAAGCTGGTGCTACCAAGAATATTTTCGTGTCTTGTTATCATGACCGAGCATTCCACGTTCACACCAACGGCACAATAAGGTGTCGTCTTTAAAGTAAACACGTAGCATGAAAAGGAAGTAATGAAATATTTCAAATCATTTTTATGGGAATGTGGCCAAATATGGTGAACTCGCTGTCTTACCTTGCATTCTCTAGATCATGTAGATATCCTTTGCAGGTTACAGTATTAATTTCATTTGAATTGAAAGAGGTGTCCATAGCAACGGCTTCAACACTTTCACTCATATCTTTTTCAGGAATAAAAGCCGGCTGCTCGGAACCTTGTCTGATTTATAGTGCGACTTCCGAGATCAACGCAATAGAATTAACTTCCTCCAGAACAGTTAACTTTGCAGCAAACCTCAGCCGCGCAGTTGCTCTGGATGTCCACGTTAAAGAGAAAACGATTTACTGGAGCGATATTAACCAACGAATTATTCAACGTATGAACCTGACCACTGGGATAATCGAGGACATTATTACAGACAATCTCGGCATTATCGATGGTCTTGCGGTAGAATGGGAGAGCGGTTTAATATACTGGGCAGACTACAGTAATAGCAGGGTGGAAGTTGCTTCATCAGATGGAAATCAACGGAAGATACTCTTTGCATCGCAAGTGTACAACCCTCGTGGAATTGCACTTTATCCAAAGAAAGGGTGAGTGTTTGCCTCTTTGAAATTCCATTACTCTAACCATAATTGGTCGTTGGGATGTCATTAGTGATAGATGTATTGATCATAAATTATTTACTTAATGCTAGTGATTGGATCTAATCAATATGCCCGGTTTTTCCGGTTTATTTTTTAAGGTTGATGTTCTGGACCGACTGGAGTTTTCATAGTCCCAAAATCGAAAGAGCCAGCCTGGCAGGGCTAGATCGAATAGTGCTCGTTAACCTTCAAAACTCCAGCCAGTACTGGCCAAATGGCATTTTTATCGATTATACAGAAGATCGCGTCTACTGGATCGACGCATGGATTGACGCTATTGATTCATGCGACTTGAATGGAAACAACAGACGCCAAGTGGCGAGTCCCGTTCATCCCATTTTTAACATGCACCCCTTTGATTTCACTGTGTACGATGACATCTTGTACTGGAGTGACTGGAACACTGACTCAATCGAAAGACTTAATTGGACAACTGCAGCTTACATAGGTGGTTTCGGTATTTTGACATCTGATCGGGTTTTTGGCGTTGCATTGCTCGACAATTCAAGGCAACCGGCATCTGCAGGTAAACAGATTAAAATAAAACAAACTTTTCATGGATTTGCATCACAAGGCTCGTATACAGCAAGTACTAAACATCCCAGCTCTTTTCGCTAACATATATCCCGAAACGATGCAACCACCCTTGGTCGTTATCATGACCTGTATGACAGAGACTGATGTTGATGTCAACACCAGTGCTTTGCTGACACCCTGAACTGCCCAAGTAGCAAAATAAACCCTCTTATAAGAAATGAAAAGCGTCCTCTTGATTTACTCATAATGCGTGACAAATCCTCCAACTCAACAAAACTGTTACACAAGCATAAATAGGTAGATTGGAAGTAAGTTATGAAGCCCTGAACGAGTGCACAAGTAGGCACAAAGAGTCTCCGCTTTCTACAAAGAAATCTGTTTGAGCTAACCGAACTTTCTAGGCTTTTTATCCCCTAAAAGTAGAGTTATGGATTTATGTTAGCCATTTTAATATATCGTGGGATGATCTTCAACTCCTTGATACTGACAGTTTGTTTGTGAGATTGTTTAGACAAAAAGTATTGTATCCAGAGCCGCAATTAAAGGATAAGCCTTTCCTACGTAATGAGGAAGTGGTATCTTCAAGGACTAAAAGGAGATAGTAGTGTGGTAGATGCGAGAGCTCGAGCCTTGTAGATGTAGCTATTCTCAACAAGAACTGTCACTTTTATTCTCAGGAAACCAACTCTGCAAAGTGAATAACGGTGGTTGCAGTCACCTTTGCCTATTGACTCCAGGTGGATATCAGTGTGCATGTCCCCATGGCTTATCGCTGGACTCTGATGGGAGGAAATGTGTGACAGGTAACAATTACGAGTCATTTGATTGTCTTCATGGAACGCTGGTTTGATAGAAAATGTAGCATTTTTGAATGCAAGTTAGCAGCTCTTACTTATCAAATCGAAAACAAAACAACAGTAAAGAACGCTCGTCTTGACCTTGGGTATGCTCTCAAAGAGCTTTCGTCGCTACCAGCAATGCAAGGAACTGGAACTGTTAAATTTGAGAAAACGTGCATACGAGTGTCATAGCACCCTAATGATAAAGAACTTCTCCGTAGCGTTCTTTCCACGGAAACGATATCATATCCGTTGGAATCATGGTAAGAGAGCGAATCCCTGTGCGCTATGATAATTACCTGAAATCTCATTTAGATCAAGCTGGTGCTACCAAGAATATTTTCGTGTGTTGTTATCATGACCGAGCATTCCACGTTCACACCAACGGCACAATAAGGTGTCGTCTTTAAAGTAAACACGTAGCATGAAAAGGAAGTAATGAAATATTTCAAATCATTTTTATGGGAATGTGGCCAAATATGGTGAACTCGCTGTCTTACCTTGCATTCTCTAGATCATGTAGATATCCTTTGCAGGTTACAGTATTAATTTCATTTGAATTGAAAGAGGTGTCCATAGCAACGGCTTCAACACTTTCACTCATATCTTTTTCAGGAATAAAAGCCGGCTGCTCGGAACCTTGTCTGATTTATAGTGCGACTTCCGAGATCAACGCAATAGAATTAACTTCCTCCAGAACAGTTAACTTTGCAGCAAACCTCAGCCGCGCAGTTGCTCTGGATGTCCACGTTAAAGAGAAAACGATTTACTGGAGCGATATTAACCAACGAATTATTCAACGTATGAACCTGACCACTGGGATAATCGAGGACATTATTACAGACAATCTCGGCATTATCGATGGTCTTGCGGTAGAATGGGAGAGCGGTTTAATATACTGGGCAGACTACAGTAATAGCAGGGTGGAAGTTGCTTCATCAGATGGAAATCAACGGAAGATACTCTTTGCATCGCAAGTGTACAACCCTCGTGGAATTGCACTTTATCCAAAGAAAGGGTGAGTGTTTGCCTCTTTGAAATTCCATTACTCTAACCATAATTGGTCGTTGGGATGTCATTAGTGATAGATGTATTGATCATAAATTATTTACTTAATGCTAGTGATTGGATCTAATCAATATGCCCGGTTTTTCCGGTTTATTTTTTAAGGTTGATGTTCTGGACCGACTGGAGTTTTCATAGTCCCAAAATCGAAAGAGCCAGCCTGGCAGGGCTAGATCGAATAGTGCTCGTTAACCTTCAAAACTCCAGCCAGTACTGGCCAAATGGCATTTTTATCGATTATACAGAAGATCGCGTCTACTGGATCGACGCATGGATTGACGCTATTGATTCATGCGACTTGAATGGAAACAACAGACGCCAAGTGGCGAGTCCCGTTCATCCCATTTTTAACATGCACCCCTTTGATTTCACTGTGTACGATGACATCTTGTACTGGAGTGACTGGAACACTGACTCAATCGAAAGACTTAATTGGACAACTGCAGCTTACATAGGTGGTTTCGGTATTTTGACATCTGATCGGGTTTTTGGCGTTGCATTGCTCGACAATTCAAGGCAACCGGCATCTGCAGGTAAACAGATTAAAATAAAACAAACTTTTCATGGATTTGCATCACAAGGCTCGTATACAGCAAGTACTAAACATCCCAGCTCTTTTCGCTAACATATATCCCGAAACGATGCAACCACCCTTGGTCGTTATCATGACCTGTATGACAGAGACTGATGTTGATGTCAACACCAGTGCTTTGCTGACACCCTGAACTGCCCAAGTAGCAAAATAAACCCTCTTATAAGAAATGAAAAGCGTCCTCTTGATTTACTCATAATGCGTGACAAATCCTCCAACTCAACAAAACTGTTACACAAGCATAAATAGGTAGATTGGAAGTAAGTTATGAAGCCCTGAACGAGTGCACAAGTAGGCACAAAGAGTCTCCGCTTTCTACAAAGAAATCTGTTTGAGCTAACCGAACTTTCTAGGCTTTTTATCCCCTAAAAGTAGAGTTATGGATTTATGTTAGCCATTTTAATATATCGTGGGATGATCTTCAACTCCTTGATACTGACAGTTTGTTTGTGAGATTGTTTAGACAAAAAGTATTGTATCCAGAGCCGCAATTAAAGGATAAGCCTTTCCTACGTAATGAGGAAGTGGTATCTTCAAGGACTAAAAGGAGATAGTAGTGTGGTAGATGCGAGAGCTCGAGCCTTGTAGATGTAGCTATTCTCAACAAGAACTGTCACTTTTATTCTCAGGAAACCAACTCTGCAAAGTGAATAACGGTGGTTGCAGTCACCTTTGCCTATTGACTCCAGGTGGATATCAGTGTGCATGTCCCCATGGCTTATCGCTGGACTCTGATGGGAGGAAATGTGTGACAGGTAACAATTACGAGTCATTTGATTGTCTTCATGGAACGCTGGTTTGATAGAAAATGTAGCATTTTTGAATGCAAGTTAGCAGCTCTTACTTATCAAATCGAAAACAAAACAACAGTAAAGAACGCTCGTCTTGACCTTGGGTATGCTCTCAAAGAGCTTTCGTCGCTACCAGCAATGCAAGGAACTGGAACTGTTAAATTTGAGAAAACGTGCATACGAGTGTCATAGCACCCTAATGATAAAGAACTTCTCCGTAGCGTTCTTTCCACGGAAACGATATCATATCCGTTGGAATCATGGTAAGAGAGCGAATCCCTGTGCGCTATGATAATTACCTGAAATCTCATTTAGATCAAGCTGGTGCTACCAAGAATATTTTCGTGTCTTGTTATCATGACCGAGCATTCCACGTTCACACCAACGGCACAATAAGGTGTCGTCTTTAAAGTAAACACGTAGCATGAAAAGGAAGTAATGAAATATTTCAAATCATTTTTATGGGAATGTGGCCAAATATGGTGAACTCGCTGTCTTACCTTGCATTCTCTAGATCATGTAGATATCCTTTGCAGGTTACAGTATTAATTTCATTTGAATTGAAAGAGGTGTCCATAGCAACGGCTTCAACACTTTCACTCATATCTTTTTCAGGAATAAAAGCCGGCTGCTCGGAACCTTGTCTGATTTATAGTGCGACTTCCGAGATCAACGCAATAGAATTAACTTCCTCCAGAACAGTTAACTTTGCAGCAAACCTCAGCCGCGCAGTTGCTCTGGATGTCCACGTTAAAGAGAAAACGATTTACTGGAGCGATATTAACCAACGAATTATTCAACGTATGAACCTGACCACTGGGATAATCGAGGACATTATTACAGACAATCTCGGCATTATCGATGGTCTTGCGGTAGAATGGGAGAGCGGTTTAATATACTGGGCAGACTACAGTAATAGCAGGGTGGAAGTTGCTTCATCAGATGGAAATCAACGGAAGATACTCTTTGCATCGCAAGTGTACAACCCTCGTGGAATTGCACTTTATCCAAAGAAAGGGTGAGTGTTTGCCTCTTTGAAATTCCATTACTCTAACCATAATTGGTCGTTGGGATGTCATTAGTGATAGATGTATTGATCATAAATTATTTACTTAATGCTAGTGATTGGATCTAATCAATATGCCCGGTTTTTCCGGTTTATTTTTTAAGGTTGATGTTCTGGACCGACTGGAGTTTTCATAGTCCCAAAATCGAAAGAGCCAGCCTGGCAGGGCTAGATCGAATAGTGCTCGTTAACCTTCAAAACTCCAGCCAGTACTGGCCAAATGGCATTTTTATCGATTATACAGAAGATCGCGTCTACTGGATCGACGCATGGATTGACGCTATTGATTCATGCGACTTGAATGGAAACAACAGACGCCAAGTGGCGAGTCCCGTTCATCCCATTTTTAACATGCACCCCTTTGATTTCACTGTGTACGATGACATCTTGTACTGGAGTGACTGGAACACTGACTCAATCGAAAGACTTAATTGGACAACTGCAGCTTACATAGGTGGTTTCGGTATTTTGACATCTGATCGGGTTTTTGGCGTTGCATTGCTCGACAATTCAAGGCAACCGGCATCTGCAGGTAAACAGATTAAAATAAAACAAACTTTTCATGGATTTGCATCACAAGGCTCGTATACAGCAAGTACTAAACATCCCAGCTCTTTTCGCTAACATATATCCCGAAACGATGCAACCACCCTTGGTCGTTATCATGACCTGTATGACAGAGACTGATGTTGATGTCAACACCAGTGCTTTGCTGACACCCTGAACTGCCCAAGTAGCAAAATAAACCCTCTTATAAGAAATGAAAAGCGTCCTCTTGATTTACTCATAATGCGTGACAAATCCTCCAACTCAACAAAACTGTTACACAAGCATAAATAGGTAGATTGGAAGTAAGTTATGAAGCCCTGAACGAGTGCACAAGTAGGCACAAAGAGTCTCCGCTTTCTACAAAGAAATCTGTTTGAGCTAACCGAACTTTCTAGGCTTTTTATCCCCTAAAAGTAGAGTTATGGATTTATGTTAGCCATTTTAATATATCGTGGGATGATCTTCAACTCCTTGATACTGACAGTTTGTTTGTGAGATTGTTTAGACAAAAAGTATTGTATCCAGAGCCGCAATTAAAGGATAAGCCTTTCCTACGTAATGAGGAAGTGGTATCTTCAAGGACTAAAAGGAGATAGTAGTGTGGTAGATGCGAGAGCTCGAGCCTTGTAGATGTAGCTATTCTCAACAAGAACTGTCACTTTTATTCTCAGGAAACCAACTCTGCAAAGTGAATAACGGTGGTTGCAGTCACCTTTGCCTATTGACTCCAGGTGGATATCAGTGTGCATGTCCCCATGGCTTATCGCTGGACTCTGATGGGAGGAAATGTGTGACAGGTAACAATTACGAGTCATTTGATTGTCTTCATGGAACGCTGGTTTGATAGAAAATGTAGCATTTTTGAATGCAAGTTAGCAGCTCTTACTTATCAAATCGAAAACAAAACAACAGTAAAGAACGCTCGTCTTGACCTTGGGTATGCTCTCAAAGAGCTTTCGTCGCTACCAGCAATGCAAGGAACTGGAACTGTTAAATTTGAGAAAACGTGCATACGAGTGTCGTAGCACCCTAATGATAAAGAACTTCTCCGTAGCGTTCTTTCCACGGAAACGATATCATATCCGTTGGAATCATGGTAAGAGAGCGAACGAATCCCTGTGCGCTATGATAATTACCTGAAATCTCATTTAGATCAAGCTGGTGCTACCAAGAATATTTTCGTGTCTTGTTATCATGACCGAGCATTCCACGTTCACACCAACGGCACAATAAGGTGTCGTCTTTAAAGTAAACACGTAGCATGAAAAGGAAGTAATGAAATATTTCAAATCATTTTTATGGGAATGTGGCCAAATATGGTGAACTCGCTGTCTTACCTTGCATTCTCTAGATCATGTAGATATCCTTTGCAGGTTACAGTATTAATTTCATTTGAATTGAAAGAGGTGTCCATAGCAACGGCTTCAACACTTTCACTCATATCTTTTTCAGGAATAAAAGCCGGCTGCTCGGAACCTTGTCTGATTTATAGTGCGACTTCCGAGATCAACGCAATAGAATTAACTTCCTCCAGAACAGTTAACTTTGCAGCAAACCTCAGCCGCGCAGTTGCTCTGGATGTCCACGTTAAAGAGAAAACGATTTACTGGAGCGATATTAACCAACGAATTATTCAACGTATGAACCTGACCACTGGGATAATCGAGGACATTATTACAGACAATCTCGGCATTATCGATGGTCTTGCGGTAGAATGGGAGAGCGGTTTAATATACTGGGCAGACTACAGTAATAGCAGGGTGGAAGTTGCTTCATCAGATGGAAATCAACGGAAGATACTCTTTGCATCGCAAGTGTACAACCCTCGTGGAATTGCACTTTATCCAAAGAAAGGGTGAGTGTTTGCCTCTTTGAAATTCCATTACTCTAACCATAATTGGTCGTTGGGATGTCATTAGTGATAGATGTATTGATCATAAATTATTTACTTAATGCTAGTGATTGGATCTAATCAATATGCCCGGTTTTTCCGGTTTATTTTTTAAGGTTGATGTTCTGGACCGACTGGAGTTTTCATAGTCCCAAAATCGAAAGAGCCAGCCTGGCAGGGCTAGATCGAATAGTGCTCGTTAACCTTCAAAACTCCAGCCAGTACTGGCCAAATGGCATTTTTATCGATTATACAGAAGATCGCGTCTACTGGATCGACGCATGGATTGACGCTATTGATTCATGCGACTTGAATGGAAACAACAGACGCCAAGTGGCGAGTCCCGTTCATCCCATTTTTAACATGCACCCCTTTGATTTCACTGTGTACGATGACATCTTGTACTGGAGTGACTGGAACACTGACTCAATCGAAAGACTTAATTGGACAACTGCAGCTTACATAGGTGGTTTCGGTATTTTGACATCTGATCGGGTTTTTGGCGTTGCATTGCTCGACAATTCAAGGCAACCGGCATCTGCAGGTAAACAGATTAAAATAAAACAAACTTTTCATGGATTTGCATCACAAGGCTCGTATACAGCAAGTACTAAACATCCCAGCTCTTTTCGCTAACATATATCCCGAAACGATGCAACCACCCTTGGTCGTTATCATGACCTGTATGACAGAGACTGATGTTGATGTCAACACCAGTGCTTTGCTGACACCCTGAACTGCCCAAGTAGCAAAATAAACCCTCTTATAAGAAATGAAAAGCGTCCTCTTGATTTACTCATAATGCGTGACAAATCCTCCAACTCAACAAAACTGTTACACAAGCATAAATAGGTAGATTGGAAGTAAGTTATGAAGCCCTGAACGAGTGCACAAGTAGGCACAAAGAGTCTCCGCTTTCTACAAAGAAATCTGTTTGAGCTAACCGAACTTTCTAGGCTTTTTATCCCCTAAAAGTAGAGTTATGGATTTATGTTAGCCATTTTAATATATCGTGGGATGATCTTCAACTCCTTGATACTGACAGTTTGTTTGTGAGATTGTTTAGACAAAAAGTATTGTATCCAGAGCCGCAATTAAAGGATAAGCCTTTCCTACGTAATGAGGAAGTGGTATCTTCAAGGACTAAAAGGAGATAGTAGTGTGGTAGATGCGAGAGCTCGAGCCTTGTAGATGTAGCTATTCTCAACAAGAACTGTCACTTTTATTCTCAGGAAACCAACTCTGCAAAGTGAATAACGGTGGTTGCAGTCACCTTTGCCTATTGACTCCAGGTGGATATCAGTGTGCATGTCCCCATGGCTTATCGCTGGACTCTGATGGGAGGAAATGTGTGACAGGTAACAATTACGAGTCATTTGATTGTCTTCATGGAACGCTGGTTTGATAGAAAATGTAGCATTTTTGAATGCAAGTTAGCAGCTCTTACTTATCAAATCGAAAACAAAACAACAGTAAAGAACGCTCGTCTTGACCTTGGGTATGCTCTCAAAGAGCTTTCGTCGCTACCAGCAATGCAAGGAACTGGAACTGTTAAATTTGAGAAAACGTGCATACGAGTGTCATAGCACCCTAATGATAAAGAACTTCTCCGTAGCGTTCTTTCCACGGAAACGATATCATATCCGTTGGAATCATGGTAAGAGAGCGAACGAATCCCTGTGCGCTATGATAATTACCTGAAATCTCATTTAGATCAAGCTGGTGCTACCAAGAATATTTTCGTGTCTTGTTATCATGACCGAGCATTCCACGTTCACACCAACGGCACAATAAGGTGTCGTCTTTAAAGTAAACACGTAGCATGAAAAGGAAGTAATGAAATATTTCAAATCATTTTTATGGGAATGTGGCCAAATATGGTGAACTCGCTGTCTTACCTTGCATTCTCTAGATCATGTAGATATCCTTTGCAGGTTACAGTATTAATTTCATTTGAATTGAAAGAGGTGTCCATAGCAACGGCTTCAACACTTTCACTCATATCTTTTTCAGGAATAAAAGCCGGCTGCTCGGAACCTTGTCTGATTTATAGTGCGACTTCCGAGATCAACGCAATAGAATTAACTTCCTCCAGAACAGTTAACTTTGCAGCAAACCTCAGCCGCGCAGTTGCTCTGGATGTCCACGTTAAAGAGAAAACGATTTACTGGAGCGATATTAACCAACGAATTATTCAACGTATGAACCTGACCACTGGGATAATCGAGGACATTATTACAGACAATCTCGGCATTATCGATGGTCTTGCGGTAGAATGGGAGAGCGGTTTAATATACTGGGCAGACTACAGTAATAGCAGGGTGGAAGTTGCTTCATCAGATGGAAATCAACGGAAGATACTCTTTGCATCGCAAGTGTACAACCCTCGTGGAATTGCACTTTATCCAAAGAAAGGGTGAGTGTTTGCCTCTTTGAAATTCCATTACTCTAACCATAATTGGTCGTTGGGATGTCATTAGTGATAGATGTATTGATCATAAATTATTTACTTAATGCTAGTGATTGGATCTAATCAATATGCCCGGTTTTTCCGGTTTATTTTTTAAGGTTGATGTTCTGGACCGACTGGAGTTTTCATAGTCCCAAAATCGAAAGAGCCAGCCTGGCAGGGCTAGATCGAATAGTGCTCGTTAACCTTCAAAACTCCAGCCAGTACTGGCCAAATGGCATTTTTATCGATTATACAGAAGATCGCGTCTACTGGATCGACGCATGGATTGACGCTATTGATTCATGCGACTTGAATGGAAACAACAGACGCCAAGTGGCGAGTCCCGTTCATCCCATTTTTAACATGCACCCCTTTGATTTCACTGTGTACGATGACATCTTGTACTGGAGTGACTGGAACACTGACTCAATCGAAAGACTTAATTGGACAACTGCAGCTTACATAGGTGGTTTCGGTATTTTGACATCTGATCGGGTTTTTGGCGTTGCATTGCTCGACAATTCAAGGCAACCGGCATCTGCAGGTAAACAGATTAAAATAAAACAAACTTTTCATGGATTTGCATCACAAGGCTCGTATACAGCAAGTACTAAACATCCCAGCTCTTTTCGCTAACATATATCCCGAAACGATGCAACCACCCTTGGTCGTTATCATGACCTGTATGACAGAGACTGATGTTGATGTCAACACCAGTGCTTTGCTGACACCCTGAACTGCCCAAGTAGCAAAATAAACCCTCTTATAAGAAATGAAAAGCGTCCTCTTGATTTACTCATAATGCGTGACAAATCCTCCAACTCAACAAAACTGTTACACAAGCATAAATAGGTAGATTGGAAGTAAGTTATGAAGCCCTGAACGAGTGCACAAGTAGGCACAAAGAGTCTCCGCTTTCTACAAAGAAATCTGTTTGAGCTAACCGAACTTTCTAGGCTTTTTATCCCCTAAAAGTAGAGTTATGGATTTATGTTAGCCATTTTAATATATCGTGGGATGATCTTCAACTCCTTGATACTGACAGTTTGTTTGTGAGATTGTTTAGACAAAAAGTATTGTATCCAGAGCCGCAATTAAAGGATAAGCCTTTCCTACGTAATGAGGAAGTGGTATCTTCAAGGACTAAAAGGAGATAGTAGTGTGGTAGATGCGAGAGCTCGAGCCTTGTAGATGTAGCTATTCTCAACAAGAACTGTCACTTTTATTCTCAGGAAACCAACTCTGCAAAGTGAATAACGGTGGTTGCAGTCACCTTTGCCTATTGACTCCAGGTGGATATCAGTGTGCATGTCCCCATGGCTTATCGCTGGACTCTGATGGGAGGAAATGTGTGACAGGTAACAATTACGAGTCATTTGATTGTCTTCATGGAACGCTGGTTTGATAGAAAATGTAGCATTTTTGAATGCAAGTTAGCAGCTCTTACTTATCAAATCGAAAACAAAACAACAGTAAAGAACGCTCGTCTTGACCTTGGGTATGCTCTCAAAGAGCTTTCGTCGCTACCAGCAATGCAAGGAACTGGAACTGTTAAATTTGAGAAAACGTGCATACGAGTGTCATAGCACCCTAATGATAAAGAACTTCTCCGTAGCGTTCTTTCCACGGAAACGATATCATATCCGTTGGAATCATGGTAAGAGAGCGAACGAATCCCTGTGCGCTATGATAATTACCTGAAATCTCATTTAGATCAAGCTGGTGCTACCAAGAATATTTTCGTGTGTTGTTATCATGACCGAGCATTCCACGTTCACACCAACGGCACAATAAGGTGTCGTCTTTAAAGTAAAAACGTAGCATGAAAAGGAAGTAATGAAATATTTCAAATCATTTTTATGGGAATGTGGCCAAATATGGTGAACTCGCTGTCTTACCTTGCATTCTCTAGATCATGTAGATATCCTTTGCAGGTTACAGTATTAATTTCATTTGAATTGAAAGAGGTGTCCATAGCAACGGCTTCAACACTTTCACTCATATCTTTTTCAGGAATAAAAGCCGGCTGCTCGGAACCTTGTCTGATTTATAGTGCGACTTCCGAGATCAACGCAATAGAATTAACTTCCTCCAGAACAGTTAACTTTGCAGCAAACCTCAGCCGCGCAGTTGCTCTGGATGTCCACGTTAAAGAGAAAACGATTTACTGGAGCGATATTAACCAACGAATTATTCAACGTATGAACCTGACCACTGGGATAATCGAGGACATTATTACAGACAATCTCGGCATTATCGATGGTCTTGCGGTAGAATGGGAGAGCGGTTTAATATACTGGGCAGACTACAGTAATAGCAGGGTGGAAGTTGCTTCATCAGATGGAAATCAACGGAAGATACTCTTTGCATCGCAAGTGTACAACCCTCGTGGAATTGCACTTTATCCAAAGAAAGGGTGAGTGTTTGCCTCTTTGAAATTCCATTACTCTAACCATAATTGGTCGTTGGGATGTCATTAGTGATAGATGTATTGATCATAAATTATTTACTTAATGCTAGTGATTGGATCTAATCAATATGCCCGGTTTTTCCGGTTTATTTTTTAAGGTTGATGTTCTGGACCGACTGGAGTTTTCATAGTCCCAAAATCGAAAGAGCCAGCCTGGCAGGGCTAGATCGAATAGTGCTCGTTAACCTTCAAAACTCCAGCCAGTACTGGCCAAATGGCATTTTTATCGATTATACAGAAGATCGCGTCTACTGGATCGACGCATGGATTGACGCTATTGATTCATGCGACTTGAATGGAAACAACAGACGCCAAGTGGCGAGTCCCGTTCATCCCATTTTTAACATGCACCCCTTTGATTTCACTGTGTACGATGACATCTTGTACTGGAGTGACTGGAACACTGACTCAATCGAAAGACTTAATTGGACAACTGCAGCTTACATAGGTGGTTTCGGTATTTTGACATCTGATCGGGTTTTTGGCGTTGCATTGCTCGACAATTCAAGGCAACCGGCATCTGCAGGTAAACAGATTAAAATAAAACAAACTTTTCATGGATTTGCATCACAAGGCTCGTATACAGCAAGTACTAAACATCCCAGCTCTTTTCGCTAACATATATCCCGAAACGATGCAACCACCCTTGGTCGTTATCATGACCTGTATGACAGAGACTGATGTTGATGTCAACACCAGTGCTTTGCTGACACCCTGAACTGCCCAAGTAGCAAAATAAACCCTCTTATAAGAAATGAAAAGCGTCCTCTTGATTTACTCATAATGCGTGACAAATCCTCCAACTCAACAAAACTGTTACACAAGCATAAATAGGTAGATTGGAAGTAAGTTATGAAGCCCTGAACGAGTGCACAAGTAGGCACAAAGAGTCTCCGCTTTCTACAAAGAAATCTGTTTGAGCTAACCGAACTTTCTAGGCTTTTTATCCCCTAAAAGTAGAGTTATGGATTTATGTTAGCCATTTTAATATATCGTGGGATGATCTTCAACTCCTTGATACTGACAGTTTGTTTGTGAGATTGTTTAGACAAAAAGTATTGTATCCAGAGCCGCAATTAAAGAATAAGCCTTTCCTACGTAATGAGGAAGTGGTATCTTCAAGGACTAAAAGGAGATAGTAGTGTGGTAGATGCGAGAGCTCGAGCCTTGTAGATGTAGCTATTCTCAACAAGAACTGTCACTTTTATTCTCAGGAAACCAACTCTGCAAAGTGAATAACGGTGGTTGCAGTCACCTTTGCCTATTGACTCCAGGTGGATATCAGTGTGCATGTCCCCATGGCTTATCGCTGGATTCTGAAAGGAAGAAATGTGTGATAGGTAACAATTAGGAGTAAATTAATTGTGTTCATAGAAGGCTGGTTCGAATGAAAGATTGTGGCATCTTAGAATGAATCCCAGCAGCTCTCACCTGCCATAGCAAAAAGCAGCAGGATCTTTTTGTTGTAGCTTTAGAACTTTGTCAGTGTGGAATGGTGGGAAGTTAGGATGCAAGCGTTTTTGAACGTGCTCATGGATATTTAAAGTAAAGTAAGAAAAGTTTAAAATTTTTGTGTTAAGTTGCGCACATTTGTTAAGGGCCTTTTTGGTGATGATATTTTTTAGAGGATCGTTGCTGTTATTTAAAGTCACCCAAATGGAATCACTCACCATTTTGTCTGTGATGAGCTCGGTATCAATTTCCTAGAAAGCAAAAAAATAAAAATAAAAAAATTCCTAGAAAGCGTCATTTAGGTATATCTTAGATTATAGAATAACCAAAAACGAAAATTACTCTG
>NC_090870.1:56557301-56572301 GCF_036669935.1 Montipora foliosa
TTACTCTTTTGTAATTGCATTACGCTTCGTGTCCTCCTGTGCATTTCGGCGGAGAGAATAAAAAAGCAAGAAAGGAAGAAACAAAATACAAAAGAAAACACAAAGCACCATATTCAATGAATATATACCAGAAACCCATAAGGGTTGAAACGTGTAACGGCCCCTTGTGTTATGGGAAACAAGCTTCTGAATATTCAATTTTCTAAGTACCATATTTGGAACAACAAGAGAGAAACATTCAACCAATCAGTTCGCAAGAACACCGTGACGCAATACCACCAATGTTCTCGCGCGAAATTAACGGGAGCGAGGGGTTTCCAAATATGGTACTTTGCACTGAATATTCGGAAGCTGTGAACGCGCGTTACACGTTTCAACCCTTATGGGTTTCTGTATATACTCAATGCACGCGCACTAAACCGCTCTGCCACGTTAACATAGCAGACACATGCAGCTACTCGTAATATTGCAAATAATGTGGACACTCACTCACACACTCTTACACATTTTATAATTCTCTTTCAGGATAAATGGGATGAATTGAAATTTAAGGAAACGCTAGCAAAAGCATGCCTCGAGTATTTTTGCAAAGATGGAGTATGCCGAAGGTAAAGCAACTCACTACTCAACCGGATACTTGGGCTTGAAGATATCCACCGTGCCATTTATTTAGCCTTGGAATTTGTACAAAAATATTAAACATAATCTCTATCCTGAAGGGAAGCACAAAGCACCAGGGCCGGACACCAAATCCCCTTAAAACTAGCAGGTGGAAAAACCAGGGAACGCGTACCCCCGACCAATTAAGGCAGTGGTACGAACCGTGGGGCTTTGAAAGTCACTATTTACAATGCAAATGAATGCTATCATATACAGTCTTACGAAGACATTAAAGATTCTTTCTGCTCGATAAAACAATAAACGAAACTTGACTTGTGAACGCGGCGAAGGCTCACCGTAAAATACCTAACTCGCTTAATGGTCGCAAAATACAAACCGCGATCACGCGGCACTCCAACCGCCAGTCACTCTCACCCAGGCTTCTACTACGTGCCGGCAAAATATATTAAAATTCAGCTTGAAAGTTAAAAGAGGTTTAGGAGACAAAGACAAAGGAAAGTGGATGATATGCTAATATATTTCACATTCATTCAAACTTGTTTCTATTATTGTTGTCCTCTCTGCCTTACTATGAAACTAAATATTGATATTTCGAAAATAGCCTATTCTAGTCAGTCGCTGCCAAAATAGTGTTTTCATATGACGTCACAGCGGCCATGTTGGTCTTCCCAACTAATCCTCCCGGAATTGAGCTTTATTATCACTCAAACGCCACATTCCATAGGTCACGCGTTGCAGGTCATTGTTAAGTAACCCCAAACCCTCAATTTTGCTAACCTTAGGCCTAGGGTTAGCCAAATTGCGGGTTGGGTTACTTTCCATGCAAAAGGTAAAACAATGACCTGCAACGAGAGACCTACGGAGTATGACCTGTGGAATTTGACCAGTGTTTTAGACCCGCTGTGACGTTTGTGAGTCAAAAAATAGCCCATGCTATGGCAAGACTCGAGCAGTCATCAATCAAATGATTTTTTTTGTTTCTTGCAGCAAGGTGAAACCTGAAAGAAAAAAACGGAGTTCCGAGGAACCGGTATCCTTCACAGCAGACGACATCGTAGTTACAGGAGTATCTTTCAGCAAGGATAACGCTTCAGTGGAAGTCGAATTCGCTGTCTTATTTCCGCAATCAAATGGAAAGCCTCCTCAAAAAATAGCTTTCGACCAAGTTATTACAATGGTGGAAGATACTAAGAATATTATACAGAAGGATCTTGACAGCAAAATTGAATCCATTTTGCACATTCCAGTTCAAACAAAGAAGACACTTAAAACTGGTAAAAGTTATAGTATTATCGTGTTCAAATTTTTGTTGTGGCTATCCCTTATTTGATCAGATCAAGCTAATTATTTAGAAATCGAAATGCCCTCAGTGGGGCATCGCTACTTGGTCGCTATTACTTCACTGACTTATAATCGAATTGGAATTTGGCGATGTTCGCTTCCCTAGGACAGGGAAACCCTAAGTATGTTTGGGCTTGAAGAGAAACAGTAGCAATTTCAGCCAAAATTTATCGTATCGCTAGTCCAGCAGAAATCGTATGTGGATCACAAAGGCTTCCCCCGTAACAAGTTTTACATCATGTTGGGGCATACCAAGTAACACAGAAATGGCTTTATCAACTGGATTGATATGGTAAATTGACCACCGAAAAAATTGGTTTATGAAAATGATTGTTGAAAACTCTCTGCGCTGATTGGTTGTCGTTGAGGTGATTATTACGTGTTAATCACCTATGCGGTTTTTTAAAATGACCGCAAGCCGTTTTGTCGAAGCAACAGACGAAGAAATTAATTGCTTCAAAAAAAAGGGAAATTTTCCAACTAATAACCTATGTAATTATACTAAAACAATAATTTATCTCGGTCTCGGTGATTATCGATAGTCACCTCGCCTTCGGCGAATAATTGTTAAATATTAACCCAGTGGCACTAAAAGCATTTGATACTTTGCCTGTACCTGTCTTCGTAATTGTTATTTTTCTAGAGCCTAAAAAGGACGAACCACCCACCGTTGCAATAATTGCTGCCTGTGTTAGCGTCGCTGCGGTTGGAATATTGATAGCATTTGCTGTCTTCTGTTGGAGAAGGTACATCCACATTGAATCCACTTTTGAGTCTTTCGACTTTTGTTTCATTCTCCGAGAGAAATCAACTTTTCTATTGTTGACTAGAATCCCAAAAGTGTTTCTAACCAGAGGAATAAACTTTCAATAGAACACACCACGACAGATTTTTGTGAACTCCGTATTGACAGAAGAGAAATGTCCGATTTAAGTCTTCCTTGGTGATGCTCCTGAAGATAAGGATCTTTCCCTTTTGAAGCAGTGAAATTTTAAAAGCGCGGTCTATTACTTTAACTCACAAACTCTTGTTTTGTGTTTGTGCTTATCACCACAGCGCCTATATTACTCAGTATATAATCCTTGATTACCACACTTCAAAGTCTGATTCCAATTACTAAAACCCAGCCCACATAGAACTGCTGGATCCGGTTCCAGTTAACAGAGTTAAAAGACGCGGTTGAAAAGTCGGACTCCCAAAAATTAGCATTTATTCAAATATAATGTTAAAGACCTCTGGAAACTGAGAATCAACGTAATGATTTGGACATAAGAAGCTCACTCCTTGCTTGGTGTTCATTGCAGATCAGCTAAGAGGAGACGTAATAAACAAGCAGCCACTCTGCCTTTGGATAACATGTTCTACAACCCAGCTTTTGTTGCAGAGCCGATTTATGACTCTATTGATCCAGACAGAAAGGAAGCAATGGATGCTGGTGCACAAGATGAAATACATTACAATCGGATAAATTCCCATTACACACCTGTTGAGGAATCGGCTTCAAGGTACCAGAGTCTGACTTCGGCTGGAGACGACAAGGAACACGAACCAGAAGACGTTTACACAGATGTACAAGATAGATCCTTGAAAGAGAATTTTTACGCTGTTCCTATCGACCAACCGAGGAATCCTTTGATTGGGAATGCCTTTACTGTTGAAACAAACTCAGCATTCTCTTCAGCAGAGTATCTTTGTCTTCAGAGAGGTACCCATGAGTATACGAGTCTGTACCATACTGTTCCTAGTCATCAGGAAGAGGAAGCCGCTGACCGTGTGTCGCCCCGACATACAGAACCACTCTACCAAAATGTTGAGGCACAAAGCGAGTGTTGATTCAGGGAAAATCTCTGTCAGTTTTAGAATCCATATGCCTTGCCGTTAGGTAGCATTACTTTTAAAGTAGTAAGATTGGAATGCGAAATGGTTTGGCTTAGCTACCCAATATTTTCATCATCTTTATTTTTTTTTTCTTATTTACCTGCAAGTTATATGCTTAGTGTAAGCAGTTTAAGCAGTAGATTCTTGCATTAATTTGCTTTCGCGTATGATCGACTGTTTCATTCTCTTTTGGTCGACTAATATTACAATAGACTGCTTTGCATGTGACGTCCTCGGTAAAGTGGGCGGAAAAATCACCACGTGCATTCCACGAACTGAGTTTACAATCACCAGCTTTTATGACATTACGTATCCAGTTTAAGTATCCTGTGGGATGTTTTACGCACTTTTGTGGTTTGTCGTTTATTATTTTATCAACTCTTTGTAAACAGTCAGGCTGGATTCGTTAAGTAGGTGTTGTTATTGTATTAGGTTTTTCTGTCCATTCCCGAAAGATGGGCAATCGCTGCGAATTATAACGATGAGCATGCACATGTCAAATTCTTCGTGAATTAAAATAAGCAATTAACACAAAGTACGTGTGGCAAATTTTTCTTCAAGGGTACGAATAGCCTCGCACGCAGACGCTCTTAGGAAATCGTCACACGTTCCTCTCCCACGAGCGTCTGCTGGAACGAGCCCGAATTTACGTAGACCAATCACAACGGACTTCCAGATTCTGGAAATGCACTTTAGACCCGGAGAAAACTGCAAGAAGATGGGCTTCGTTTCCCTGCTATCAGAGGTCTCTTTTCTTTTGTAATAATAATAATAACGATTTGTTGACAGTATTTCTACATGGTAGCTTTACATCCGTCATATTAACTAAGGAACTAACTACTAAAAATCTAACTAATTACAAACGTTATACACAAGTTGAAAACTATTGAAAACTGTAAAGATCGAGAAATGCTATAAATACTATCAATAAACATAACTAAGGAACATTGTCAAGACAACTTATGAGGTTCAACTTAAGCGGTAGCTGTCCCTGCTCTTTAAAGTTTTAAAACGTGGACACCGCCTCACATTTGCGGGTAGGGGATTGAATAAAGTTGCTAACGAGTCATAAAAAGTACCCTTAATGAAGGGATTTTCTATGACAGGCGCATTGCTAGAGCGCACTGTACGTTGGGGATTGTGCCTAGGCAATTTCACGGTATGCGGGCCAAGCCTCACTAAAAAGAGCTCGGTGTCCAAACTTAAGAATGCTGAGTTGAATATCTTCCAGCGTAGTATTTTCCAAGCTCAAGGACGTCTCTTTCCGAGCAGAAACGATTTAAGACAAAACCGGCAGCAGGATTCTGAACACGTTGTACTCTTTTCTACAAAAATGCGGGGAGTGGATAAGTGACGGAATCATTAAAATTGAGTTTAGATAAGACGAGGCTTTGAACGAGAGACTTCTTAGTCTCTTGCGGTGTCATGTTAGAGTGGCTAGCACTTTAGAGCATGATGACGTGAGCTCATTTACATGTTCTGTCCATTTAAAGTCCTCACTAGGCCCAGTTTTTAGCAACTTAAATTCTCCACCCTATCGACTGTCTTATCTTTCAGGGTGAGAGGTGGACTGTATCCGTCAAAAATATGCATTCTTGGTTTCATTCAGAAGCAAGTTACCATCAGCTGCTTACGACTCGATGCTGCTGAGGGTCGTTTTGATCTTGTTCTTTACACAGACATTGAAGTCGTTGGGAGTGGCATAACGCAGCACCATTGTGTCGTCAGAGTATTGAAAGCAAGAGGAACCATCTTGGATGTCGTTCGCATTAAATTAAGGTTGAAGAGAACGGGCCCACGTATTGAGCCCTGTGGAACACCAAATAGGACATCTGCGAGACTAGTTTGTTTGTCATTGACTTCTACAAGTTGTCGACGATTATTCAAATAGCTGAGTTTAACATAATTCGATTTGTGCCAGTTAAACAGTCAGATCTCATAGAAGTTAACATATTCATTACCTCACTGTAACTGACGGAGCGTAGATTAAACGAGCACGTAAGACGGTCTTCAGGAAGGGAATTAAAAAGATCAAGAAGAAAATCTGATGAATTTGCCACTGATCCCAGCAAGCGTTGCGATGTGGAGTTGAAGTTCAGGGCATCTGGGTCCGCCTTAATTGGGTAAGGACTGGGATGTAAAATGCGATGTACAGTATTCCACAGATCTTTGGGTACATTGGATGATAGGGCCCTCTTGAAAAAAACACTTGCTGAGTTTATTTTATGTGCTAAATACCTAAGTACGTTCCGTTCTTTCTGAAGATTCCTAATATCTTCCTTGTTCAGCCAAGGACCAGGGGTTCGCGTGATTTTAGTTCTACGGAGAGGAGCGTGCTTCTCCAGACAAGATTTTAAAAGCGAGTTAAAAATGTCTAGTTTCTCGTTTGGATCGTCAAGACTGTAAACATTAAACTGAACGCCACTCAGTTCTTCCTTAAAAGCTGTTTCATCGAATCGCTTTTCATCGCGAAGTAACTTGTAACGTGGTTGAAAACGTTTGGCTCTTACGTTAATACAAGTATCATGATCACTAGCAGTTGGATGATAGGGCCCTCTTGAAAAAAGCACGTTTAACTGGTTTAATCTTAGTCTTGATTTTGTTGCGCACCACACGAAATTTATTCCAAACACTTGCTGAGTTTATTTTATGTGCTAAATACCTAAGTGCGTTCCGTTCTTTCTGAAGTTTCCTAATATCTTCCTTGTTCAGCCAAGGACCAGGGGTTCGCGTGATTTTAGTTCTACGGAGAGGAGCGTGCTTCTCCAGACAAGATTTTAAAAGCGAGTTAAAAATGTCTAGTTTCTCGTTTGGATCGTCAAGACTGTAAACGTTAAACTGAACGCCACTCAGTTCTTCCTTAAAAGCTGTTTCATCGAATCGCTTTTCATCGCGAAGTAACTTGTAACGTGGTTGAAAACGTTTGGCTCTTACGTTAATACAAGTATCATGATCACTAGTAGTTGGACAGGGCAACACCACCTCCGCGAATCTTGCTGCGGTTGCGAAAAACATGACTGTAACCAGGGATTGTGACATACTGCAATAGGAGCGCATTATCTTTTAAGCCATGTTTCACTCATAGTTACAACGTCAAAAGGGTACTCCTTGATTGTAGCGAGCAACTCATCAAACGAGGATGCCATGCTTTGCGTGTTTATGTGGAGTATTCGAAGCTGGTTTGATCTCTCTTGAAGGATGCGAAGGTGTTCATCAACAAAGTCTGGGTCCTCGGCTCCAGGCTCACTCATTCAGCTAATATCAGAAAGTGATTGGTTATGCTAATGGCAGGGAGAACACTGAGCGTACACTTGGGACACACCCATTCCTTTGGTGCAAAAGTGTAGCGTTTTCAAACTCATGCGGTTTCATCTGTCGTGTAAACAGTGAAACCGCATCGATTTGAATACGGTTACTATTTTGGCGCGAACTTTGCACTGTTCAATTCAAAATAGTGAATTTAGCACGTAGTGCAGTGCTGGCTTCTACCATCACGACTTGAATTTTCTGGCGAAAATGGTTCCGTGTAAACACTTCCATACCGCATCGATTTTGACGCGGTTTCGGAGTCATGAAACTGTGTCGATGTGAAACCACGTTCGCGTAAACCCTGCCTTAATTACAGAGTGACTTTCATTACGCATGCTTACTACAGAATTCTTTAAAGTGCCATAACGAAAAATATTCACTTACTTTCTGCAGGATACTTGACATTAGCTGTGCTGGAAGTTCGTCTATGAAAGTCTGCGGAAATTGAGAAATAAATTATCCGAGCTAAAATTTCGGTTTCTTTTTTTTTTTTTTAGAAGTCTTTGATTAGCGGGACGCTCCCTTTGAGTCAACACTGTTCAGAGGATTTGCTGAGAGGATGCTCTCCCTAAAATACATGCGAACTAACGTTTTGAAAAGCTGCAGTGCGCGTTGCCCGTGTCTTAGACGACTATTCGAATACAGAAAATTTAGCTCACCATTTGTGTAGAAAGGAAAAAAAACTACTATTACCTGCACCTGTCCCTAAAGGAATCTCAAATACACATTTCATCTGTGCTGTTGTCCTTCCACGTTCCAGAAAGCTATCGCCACGCCTCTCCAGGACAGATGGTGTGATACCTTTTTCTGAGGATAGACCACAAATTCCACATTGCACTTTACATTTTGCAATAGAAATGTTCCCTTGTACAGTACGGAAATCGTCGAAGCTAGAGTTGTATAAAATATGCAATTTACAGTAAGTGTTACATAAACAAGACAAATAATAAATCTGATCATGAAAAATCCTTGTTTTTGTTAACCTGCTTCTTCGTCTTTTTTATCTTAATATGTTCATAAGTTATTTATGTACGCCGAATAAATTGTTAGTTTAAAGTTGTATCTCAACTCCTTGCGGTTTCTCTATAGACCTCCTTAATTAATTTTTCGTTCGTAACGAGAATTTTGTTGTTCCACTCTTTGTGTTATGAATATACCCCAAAAATACACACTGAATTGAACTGCAGCATATATAACCAATGCCCATGCATCATACACATCCAAAAAGAAATAGCTATCGGAAATAAGACTATTAACACCTTTAATATGCATTTGTCACTTTTTCCTTGTTTGTTGTTGTTTAAATAAAAAAAATAAATAAATAAAAAATACACATCCAGGTCACAAACGTAACGTCGGAATATAGTACCAAAACCAAGTTCACAAATCAAAGGTTATGGTTTTACCAACTCTAAATCTGAAAAAGGTTCCCAAGGCCTAATCAGACTTTTTCCTGATATTCTAGAAAGGGAAAAGAAGTGGCCTGATGGTGACCTGTAATTCAAATTTTATACGATTATTATTTTCATATTTATTTTTTCTTCATGTAAATCATGATTCATCGTAGTGCTATAGAATATCAATTAGTATTAGCGCTTTATAACTTGTAACAATTATCATAAGTAGTAGTAGTGTTCCAACTGAGTTGCCTTTTCCTTCGCCTTGTTAGCAACGTGGTGGGTCTGAAGAAAGAGACGCCGCAGAGAATAAGTCCGCTACCACGCGCAAAGAGTCGCCATCAGTCTGGAGAAGGGGGATCTGCTATCATTTTATACGAACTATTTCATCTTAAATTCAGAATTTCAAACCCAGTAAGTAAGATTTGATCAAGTCCCTACAGCGGCCTTCTGTCCAGTTAAGTCGGACGATCGGTTATACCAAACTAAAACTTTTTAGAAATTACCGCCGACTAAAAGGAGTTTGTAAGTTACAGCTCCTTTTTCTCCTAGATATGCTGGGCATGCAGCACAATTTACTTTTTGGATTTGTTAATCTCACCTCAAGGAAAACAGCTGCAGGTGACCACAATAGTCATCTCAATTGTCAAGTAATATGATCGATATCACCCGTTCAAATACTCTTGTTATGGAAAACTTGTCATATAGAGAAACGTTTTCCCTTGTAATAGGGTCACCCTCCCACCCGTCAAAGTTAAGCGAGCGTTTATATGAGAAAAGAATTAACCCTTTTGCCAGAGTTAAGAGCTCTCCCGTTGGGAGACTGGGAAGATAGCATCCTCTCATCATCTTGCCTTGACCGAGACCTGGCTACGCTAGCCAAGGTGTTTACTTGGAAAAAAGTTGGAGGGTGACACTACCGTGGAAAAAGAGTGACCAGGCTAGGAGGGTATTACCAATCATGGGCCCTGTCACGGTTCTTCGCGCTGCGTTTTCCTCGCCGTATTTTTTCTTGCTTCGAACTATCTAAGGAAAAGTGAAGCTACGAGTGGTTGTAAAAGCGTTAAGGGATCATTTTCTGAAATCTGGAGTCAAACCAAGCTTGTCAACTGTGGCGTAAATCAAAGTTTCTCAGCAGTATTTGGCCCTTGCTCAGTACAGTTCATTCAGAACATTTGCATAGTACTATCTGTGGACAAGATCGACCTTTTGTTTCTCTCTCTTTCTCTCTCCCTTTGAAAAACTCAGGGTCTGTGTCATTTCAAATATATACTCGTTCTACAGCGAGTATTCTGCCTCTTCAGGGGTATATTATTCTACGAACGGTTGCAATAAAGCCAAAATTGTTCCAAAGGACATTACATTAGTTATGCACGATCTTTCAAAGCGAAAGGCTCTTCACTTTGCAAGGTTGAAAGAGGAACATAAGGGAACAAGCATGAAGTTAACCGAAGTTGTTGTTGTGGATCAAAACGTTACACCTTTGCATGGCCTCAAGTCATTTTAAGGCATCGGTCTCTGACGCACCCAAGCAAGAGTTAGTACGGTGAATGTCAAAAGTGATCCTGTGCTTGGACCGTTCGTGGATGTATTTGAAGCTATAATTGGCTGTTTGCCAGGAGTGTACGAAATTCAACTCTAATCAAAGGCAGGCTTTCTCTGACTACAACCTGAAGGGTACTGCATTGCCTGAATTGCAGCATGGACAGACTGTCAGGATGAAGAAGCCAAATGCATCTTCTTGGTCAGAGGCTGTTTGCAAGAAAATGATTGGTCCACGTTCTTCCATTGTGGAGTCGGCGGATGCGCGAACCTACCGACGAAACTGCAGACAGCTGCGATCAGTGCCGCAGTCAGAATCATTGCCAGTAGCGAAACCAGAATTTGAAACACAGCAGTCACAAACAGATTCCTTACAGAATACTGTCAACGAAGCCTGCAGCGGACCCAGTGGAACCTGCACCTTCTACTCTGGTCACAAAGAGTGTTCGCGTTATTAAACTGCCTGCTCGTCTTTTCGAACACTGTTGAACATTTTGATCGTTTGTATCGCGATCTTCTCATAGTTTTGACCATGGGCGAGCCGTCAATATTTCGTGGTATTGCCGTCTCACTTTTGCGGCCTGTGATTGGTTCTAATGTTGAAATTGACGTCGTTGCACTGAATTGGGTTGCTGACGAACGCAAACAAATACGTTTCGCAGGTAGAAAGAATTGAAATTTCGATCAGGCGCGGGTTGATTAGTTTACAGTTTTATTTATCCTTATAAATGATGAATCGCGATACAAAACAAATTGCGTTTTTTAGACGGCAATACCACATTATATTGACGGCGTTGGTTACGGAATATATTTTCTCCCAACTAGCCGTCAATATAATGTGGTATTTCCGTCTCAAAATCGCAATTTGTTTTTAATGTTATGATAATCGTCACGTGACCCGGACTACGTGCGAAGTCTCATGTAGTTTTTCAAGGACCGAACGCCATTAAAGTTCTTTTGTTGTGTTTAGAAGTCTTTGCACCCTGCTTGGTGTCCTAGGTAGCTCGTAACACTTTCTTCAGTTTCCATATCTTTCCATTTCTTCCCAAGTAATTGGTGCTTCTCTATTTTCTCCAGTTATCTGTATTTTACTCGTGTCTTTTACTCTCTGTTTCTTATGCTGCAAATGCACCTCTTCAGCCATTAAATGAAAACAAAAGCGAAATTTAGAATTCTCGATGAATTTACGGCCCAATGAATTGACACTATTCCGTGGCTAAATTATGATATAATAATAAATATAATAATGAGCCTGTTTCGGGTGTGATCACGCCAACTCCAGAGTTGATCACAAAGAAAACAAGAGGAACAGCAACAAGTCAGGTAGACTATTATTTCTTTCAGATTGTTCCCGCTAAATTTCACTCTTCTTGTGCATAGCTAAATCAAGGATCGAGTATGATTGCACTGATATTGATAATTTAATAATATAAACCGACACGAAATCCGACATCACCGGAATCTGCGATAATTTTTTTTGCTAAAAAGAGGCACGCTCTAGACCGCACAAACAACCAATTCCTTAAAGCTTGAAATGCCTTAGGCACGTTCGTTATGACCACGATCATGTATTTAAATGGTAATTTCTGATAAACTAATAACGTCTGAAGATCTAAAACCGCGAAACCATTGTGAAAATATCGAAGTACCTCAAGGACTATTAATATTGTCGTGCTATCTATTTCCGGGCGAGATGAAAAATGTCCGCGTTCCCGTCAAAATCCTAGTAAGGAGGATTGATGATTTCTAAAAGTAACTGAAACAACTTTAAATAACAGTATACCACTCGTGTGTTTAAAAGCTCTCCCCAGACCCAAATATCCTACACGTCTGTCATAACAAAAAAGGTTACTTGTGGGTTTTTGGGTTATTCCGAGTTCAATATATCGATTTCACTTAAGTTTGATTTTCCTTGGAACGATAGCAAACCTATAACCTACAAAGCAAAGAACAAAAGCTGGAATACAATTGGTTGGCAGAATCTTGTGGGTAAGACCTCTAAAGATCTCAAAAGAGATCACTCAAGTTTTTTTTCCGACAGCAATACTGTTTTGCATACTAACTTAAGTATGGAGACAGTGCGGCCCAGTTGTTAGGGAGCCTTACCATCCAGAAACCCCTGTATCAAGGCTTGTTCTGACCATTCATTGTATGTGATCCTGGCGAGACAGGCGAGACTTCCGTTTTTTCCCCGAATGCAATGCCCCCGGCAGTGTTGGAGGAACATGTAATTGGGATTCTTAAAACAGTTGTTATTTCATTCGTTGTGCTTCATTGGCCCCGAAAAGCCGCTAAGGGGCCGGGAGCGGTCAATTAAATCTGTTTCTTTTCCTTTTTTCTTTCTAAAGCGTAAATATTTTAGTCTAAATTGCATTACCGAAACTGGGATATCAGATCGAAATAATATCAAATTTAAGGTGGTTAGGTTGTTATACAAGTTTCAACACCTCTGTCTTATGGACGTGTTGGAATGTGCATTCGCTAGGATCTTGGTTGCGTTGTGGTTAAAAATTAAAAAACCTAATTAGGTGTCTCAGGAATTCTGGATTGAGATCCTGAACGATGTAGTTACTCCATTCCAAGGATAAATACGCCGGAAAAAAGCACATTTATCCCTGGAATAGAGTTATCACACATTTCAGGGACCGGCTTCTGAATAACACTACTAAACCTTCTTATCCCATGCATGTTAACGTCGTTTCAGATGTCATTGATCAATCACAGTCCGCATGACGTCAAATTATTTGATACCGTCATTGATCTCTTACGATGGCCTTAGAGAAATTACAAGTGATTTCCCAAATGCCGGATTGCCTTCGTTTTCCTATATATTTCTGTAATGGGACACTGTGGTTGTCATAAACGATGACCAAATTGAACTGATCTCGATCTAGAAGCAAAACATTTGACTGCTTGCTATTCAATTTCAAAAAGTTCTACTTAATTGCAACAAGAAAAAATTGCGATTCGTCGCACTGGCTGGATCACTAATATTTTCGATCCTTGACTGGCTTGCATGGCACCACCGAAAAGATATCCTACTCTACTACTGATTCACAAGAGAAGCAATGCTTTCTCAAATTATGTTACGTAGGTCATTCATCCACCATTCGCTATTTTCGCAAATTCCATAAAACAGTTTAGTTTGGGGGTTATTTGCATTAAAACAATATATATCCAGTTTACATGATACAGTCCCAAGAGTAAATAACTTGTACTGTTTTTATGTAAAGAACCGCCCCAAAACGAATTGCACTATGGGACAGATTGATGGTTTGATTGCGCGTGACGTCACGGTGGCCATGTTGGTGGAAAGAACAATAGCGAAAACGTCATTTGGGAATTTGAGTCTATTGTTATGCAAAACGTGAGCTACATTTTGCCATTGTTTTGGCAACAACATGGCCGTCTTATCACGTGAGTGCAATCAAAGAATAGCCCAAAACAAAATGAATGTTGTCCAATACACCCGAATCGAGTCGTGTATCAAAACTATACCTTAACCGTCGAAAGGCGAATCGTCTTGCGTTCAGTCGACTCGTCTTGGTGGCAGTCGATTCGCGAGACAATAGGAAAAATAAAGCAAAACAGCGAGCGTGTTTTCACATGTCTACGAATCTGGACTATTAGAGTATTAGTGGGAAAATGGGCATTTTGTTAAAGGGAAACATCGGAAATTCGACGTTATATGACCCAATAATGTTTGTTGCAGATTAACTATGAACGAGAGTGCCTTTTATTGTAGACTGCGAGCAGCCTCTCCTTTGCTCGAAAATCCGCCGAGAGAACGTGATATGCGAGGGACAAAGCCGCGAGCCGCGCTACTCGCGCCTCGCTGTTCTTGTAATTCCATCATACTTTGCCTATTCCTAGGCGAGGTGGTTTGTGGTGCCATTTTATTGTTGGAGTGGACGGCCTTGTGTCTTGCGTTGCGAAGTAAAACGGTTTCAGGATTTGGGGAAAGCTAGAGGATTACGATTTCTGAGGGGATGGATTTTCTTTTCACATTTGACAAGCACTTGGGATAATTTTGCAATTGTTCAATAGAACAATTTCAATATATTAATCAGTCCCAGGCGCGGTGGCCTCATGGTGAATGTGCTCCACTCCTAATCGAGTGGTCCGGGCTCGGACACTGTGTTGTGTTCTTCGGCATGACACTTAAATCTTACGGTACCTCTCCCCACTCAGGTGTATAAAAATGGGTACCGGCGAATCTAATGCTAGGGGGTAGCCCTGCGATGGACTGGCATCCCATCCAGGGGGAGTAGAAATACTCCTAGTCGCTTCATGCTACAGAAACCGGAGATAAGCGCCGGCCTGATGGGCTTTCGTGCCTCTGGGGAATAAATACAAGGATCTGTATGAGGGACTACATCCCCCTGGTGTGTGGGTTCTTTAACGTCCCACAGCGAATTGTGAGACGGAGTCTACGGTTTATAGTCCTTATCCGAGAAGACTTGAAATTCCAACCATTTGCAGATGAAATTACAAAGGCAGCACTTTTTTCTCAGGTATTTCAAGACCCTGACTGTTGATCAGGCCAAGGTTCAAACCCTCGACCTCCCTCATGACAGCCCGATGCTCGACCAACTGAGCCACCGGTGCGTGGTTTCTCTTTGTAAAACTTCCCACATTCGTCTTCACCAACTCTTTCAACCCTTCGTTAATGAACACCTCACGAAACACCGCCATTGACAAATGGGTTTTGTCGTCGAACCTTTTGCATTGGTTTCAGTTAAATGTGTTACAAGTACTGACCTTAGCTAGAAGTATTGAATATGATCAATAGAATAATGAAATAATTATAAAAAACTAAAGGAGCAGTAGTTTGTTTAAAGTGAACACTGCAGTTTTCACTATCCACAGCAAACTCATGGAGTGCTCTTTTGACCTGTGAACTTGGCGGATC
>NC_090870.1:56577301-56579801 GCF_036669935.1 Montipora foliosa
AACTTATATTTGATCTTCAAAATTGTTCGCAATAGATAGCAAACAGATGTAACAACGTGACTGATATGGTCAAACGGGAGGTTTGATTAATGATTGATCTCTGGCTATAAAACGTTCCCGTTAATCACTTACCGCAAGAACGATGTCTTGAAGTTGAAACTCGAACCGCAGACTGCAAACGTGACGGCAAGAAGAAGATCACGTGGGTTCCCGAGGTTCGCGTTTCGCGTTATTGCCCGAAAAATTCGTCGCTAAAGGTCTCTATTGCCTCGTTCTACGGTTCGGTTAACCACTTTTTTCGAAATAAGACCCTTAGTTGTCTAGGGCTCCGCAACACTGCAGCACCAGCTTGCAAATATTGGTATTTCTCCCGGGGGGGGGGGGGGGGGGGGGGGGGTACTTCCTTATAAGAGGCTAATGGAGATGTGCCGCTGGATGGGGTCGCATTTTCACGACTAGATTGACTATAATGGGGTTACATTTTTGGTAAAGTTACTAGAATGGGGTCGCACATTTTCGGGATCTCTGGAATAAGAAAATCTGGTAAGCAGGGATTTAAAAATAGGAAGATACGCCGTTAAAAAATGGTTCGTGCTGTTGTTTTAATATTTAACAGTCGGCTCCGTACGGTGCTTTTGTAAATATTTACGGCTAGCAAATGTACCATAATGTTTGCACTGTTGGTGAAACGTAAAGTGTTCTACATTTAATTTAATAAAGTTAACGTGTCAATTCATTTAAGGATGACCTACTTAGAAGGCTTTATAAGGTAGAGGCATAATCAGAAAGTGACTAAGTTGGGATAGCGAAAATGACATTTGCTCAAAAGTGACTAAGGTGGGGTCCATGATTGGCCACAGAATAGACTATAATGGGGTAGTGGTTCGGAGAGGCCAGCGGCACATATCCAGCAAAAATTGACCCAAGTACCCCTCCCCCCCCTTCCTGGGGTATTTCTACTGCTGCGGGAGAAATGAATACGTAACAAACGAACCCGAAAGAATGTCCGCGGGGAGGCTACTTTAGACCCTGAAAAATTTTGCGTACGGTCACTGCAAGAAGATGGACTTCGTGTGTTGGGCATTTAACATCGCTGACTAAAATTCTTATCAAAGAGAAACTGCAGCGTATAAATTTCATGATTTGGTTTAGATGTTTGCTGCGCTTCAAAGAATGAGTACGGTAGAATTCGTGGGGTCGAAGCATTTTGCTCCCGTCGAATTTATGTATTTCCACGGCGCTTTCAATTTTACTATCAGATGAAACGACACCACACCCTTGATAAGCACTCACATTTTGACTCGCAAGAGTGCAAATGCATAATTTTAATTTTAGAAAAGATGTAATTGTAATTTTAGAAATTACCACACTTGTAATTTTACACTTCTAATTTGTACACTTGTAATTTTAGAAAAGATGACTTTGTATATATTTAAATTTATGTTTATATTCATATCTGTCAACACAGCTAATTTTAAGTTCAATGTTCTTTTTGTATATATTCTTTGTTAGTTAGTGATTAGTTATTGTAAACGACCCCACAAGCTCATGTAGCTTTAATACTCATCGTTTTAAAATAAAGGCCATCTATCTATCTATAACCCACCGAGGAAACAAAATGAATGTTTCTGAGGAATATTCTAAAATGGCTTCGTCCTTTTCATGATTCAACCAAAGAAGAAATTGACGCATTGACGCTACCAGAGGAGATCTATGCAGCGCTGATTGGTTCCTCAATAACCCGCACGTGATTTCCAGATGACAGTTTCTTAACAAAGGGAAAGTAATGTGAGGCTCGTTTCAGCAGACCCTCGTTTGCAAGGAACGAGTGACGAACCCTGAGATCGTTTTCACTGTCACGCAAACAAAAACAAATAAAATCCAAACCGTTCAATGAAAAAACGTTTGAATGTTGTAGGAGAAAAATTCATACTAGTAAATCACCTCTCCACTTCTCATGTGCGTGCGTCACATCAAAGCTCCTTGCGATTTTGATTTTAGAATGTGATGACATCACTGAAAACCTTTTATTGAGTCCGGGATGGAAGCGGTGGAAAGGGACTAACGGCTTATAACAGAAAAAAGATTCGGAATATTTAATGTTCGAAAATTCGGAATAAAGATTTTTACGGTCTCCGTTAATGAAAAACGAATGCGGGAAAATGAATATGATCCAACAAAGTTACAATAGGGAATAATGAATACCGGTAACTGGGAAAAAAATGGAAGGAATAAGGAATAAGTGAGATCTTATTAATTGATCCGCTCGCCAGTGTGTTCTCATAACACCTGCATTTCCGATTTCGGAAAAAAACTTATTTAGTATGCACGGAAATAAGTTTGAAACGAGAAAGGCCGCTGTGAACTTAGGAGGAAAGCAAAAAAATGTCCGATATATCGAGCTAAGAAAATGAGACAGAAGAGAGTTTTTAAGTGAACGCATATCTTTTGAACGCCTTTTAAACAACGCGACAATTTAGGCCTCAATCTGCATTTTAAA
>NC_090870.1:56582301-56589801 GCF_036669935.1 Montipora foliosa
TCACCTGATCGTCATTTTGTTTGTTGCTATAAATCCACAGATGTTTCATGGGATATAAACTAGGTTCCAGGCTTTCAAAAATCCACGATTGGCAAACCAGGCTTGGTTTTAATGGAAGTATATACGCGGGAAAATTAAAAACAATTCCACAAAATATAGCTTTGCTTACCTCATATAAAACAAAATGTCTGAGATTCTTGAGAGTTACAAAAAACGAAAAATAGAGTGGGCACTAAAGATAGGAACAGAATTTCCTCTTCAGGTTCAGTGAAGTACAGTTTTACTTACATCTACGTCCTGTTTTCTTCCTATCAGCCGCTCGGCCTGGTAGACACCTAAAATTTTCTTGGAAGATGTTTTTCCTTGCCTTTTTCTTCGTAAAACAGATCCACAGAGCTCAAATTATTTAAATATCGTAGGGGATACGTTTTCCCTGACTGCGATAAACTTTGTCCGCCATTTTGAAAATGAGATTCCGCTGACAATTAATCACAGGCACAAAATGTCCACGATTTCTGGCAATGATAAACTTGGATTTCTTCAGAAGGCTCAATTAATTTGCGAACTTTTTAAGGACTTCTTGAAGATGAGGTATCCAGCTCAGATGTTGATTCAAAGTAACACCCAGAAGTCTGGTCTTAGCCTTACATTCTATGATAGACTCGCCGATATCAATGGTAGACAGCGGACGTTTTAGCGAAGCTTTGGAGAGTAACGTTACCTCGCATTTGCCAGGATGAGGAGTTAAGTGTTTTTTCATACACCACGTAAAAAGTTCTTTAAGTGCACAATTTAGCAAAAGACCGTGGTGTCCGGCGTCGGTGTACATATACGTATCTCCAGATATAATAGATGACGGTAAATCGTTCGTGAACAACGTAAACAAAGTAGGGTCTGAAACCGAAATCTGTGGAACGCACCTAACTTGCATCTTCGAAGATTCTTTCCCATTTATTACCGTGAACTGTTTTCTTCCCAAAAGATAAGTTTCCATCCAGGCGTAGAGTTGACCATCGATGCCAAACAGCTCGTGCCTGTGCCTTTGGAGTTACAGTAACTCCTTTGGCGTTACTCCCATATGAGAGTTTAAATAACTCTCCCCTGGAGTAAACGTTACTCCAAGACAGTGAGTTGTACCAACTCCACTGACAGAGCCGGTTAAAATGACTCCCCTACATTGCTATCAAATTAGAGTTAAAATAACTCCTCAATAATAGTTAAATTAACTCCAACCTAAAATTTAACTCCAGAAGGGAGTTAAACTAAAGTCCTTTTGAGAGTTAAAATGACTCCAAAAAAATAACTCCACTCTTAGGGGTTAAAGTAACTCTACTTCAAGAGAAAATAACTCCTTTATGGAGTTATTTTAACTCGAAAAAAGTAACTCCACCGTGAGGAGTAAAATTAACTCTACTAGGGGAGTTATTATAACTCTCTAAAATTTACTGTGTATATTTTCTCCAACATGTGCGAGTGCAATACACTGTCAAAAGCTTTCTTAAAGTCTACGAGCGCGTTTGCGTTCGTTCGATGGCAACTGTGAGGCCGCTATCAACAAACGTCCTCCATTTCTCTGTAAGGTGAACAAGATTTAGTTCAGAGGAGTCAGCTTTTCTGTAAGCCCACTGATTTGGAATTATTTTGTCACGTGATCGACAATGGCAGTTTCGAGGATAGAAACCGGTCAAAAATTTCCTGGATCGGTGCGGTCGTCCTTTTTGAAAATAGGACACACCCTTGCTAGTTTCCAACTTTCATACATAATTTCATGATCGATGCTCCATCTAAAAAGACTCGACAGATGCGGACTCAAAGTTTGCCTGGGTAATTTCAAAAGTTCCGAAAAAATACCATCGGGACCGGTAGATTTGTTGGATTCAGTTAATTAGCTAAGTTTGTCTCAGAACGCTTTTTTCCGTCAACTTAACTTCAGAAATGGTCCGCTATTTAACTGCAACAGCAAATCAGAAGACAATACCGGCGTAATTGAAGGCGGGAGATCAAGCCCCAATTTCTCACCAGTTTAGGCAAAGTAGGTATTTATCAAGCAAGCTTTGTCGTCGTCGTTGACAACAAGGTGACCAAACCAAATTTTCAGTGGCCTTTGTCTACAGAACCATGGTAAATGATTCATATTGATTATGCAGAGAAGAGGGGTCAGCAATTTCTTTTGGTGGTGGATAGCCATTCCAAATAGCCTGTGAACGCAGACGTATTTCCTGCAGCCGTTTTCGGGGGAGAGAAAAGACCGCCAGAAATACGTCTGCGTTCGCAGCCTACATTCCAAATGGATGGAAGTTTTTCCTATGGCCAGTACCACAGCTAATGTTAAATGGATACACCAGAAAAACATGAGTATACTCCTCCCTTTAACCCTCAGAAGGTACCGTTCATTTCCACTTCTAGGTCGCAACATTCAATCTGATCAAAACCCCCACAAATTTAGTGTGACCTTAATTCCTGTTGATAATGATAGTGATTTAGGAAGAAATAAAAAATCTGCACTTGACAACGCTGCATGACCAAATGAAATCTGACTACCTGCGCATTTAGAGCGCAAGCCAAGCCAGTTTGTTACTCGTTCAGGGGGAGTTATTAAACCTCTTGTCAGGTTAGATTTGTAGATTTCTTTTTACGTTTTTCAGTAATTCAGGTGTGGAAACTGTAGTAGGAAGGAGGGTGGATGTATGAAGACGGGAATAAAGAACGTTGTCACTACCTGGGGAGGGGAGGGGGGTTGATAGCTGCTTTAAACTAGGTAGAGTGCATGTTCAACCTAGGTAAAATGAGGATCACCAATTTAACCTGGTAAAAGCGGATTCAACCTTAGCCAGGATTTGACGACAACATACACACGAAGACCTCTCATTTGATAGGGCTTCTCACATCTTAACACATCGAAAGCTCTCGAAAAGCACGGAGTGTTGCCGCGAATGTTCAATTGCAGATTGCTTCTGGCACATCAATTGGGAAAAACGTATTCTCAATCACAATGATAATTAAGTCAATATAACGCGAGTCCTTACTAACGTTGTCTTTTTCTATTTATATAATAACCCTAAATATTCACGCCTTTTGATTGTCGGATTCAAGGTTTCATTGAAACCAGCTGTGATCTATTCAGGGGCAGAAGCGCAGCTAACGTTATCATAAAAAACGTTTAATTCTTTATAAAGCAAATAGATTCGATGTTGCCGTCCGTCTATTCAGAAATAGACCACAGAAGAAACCAAAATCTCGCGCCAAATAGTCCTCACGACATTATAAGAACCTCACCATCGCCAATTTTTGGAACGTTAAATTCCCATTAACCAGATACCGCTCAATCAAGGGAAACTACTTTTCCAAAAAACAGGGGAAGGAGCTGTCAGTCATGTATCTACAATCTGCACAAGATCGAGTTACCAGGAAGGCTCTAAAAAAATAGGATTTTCAGAAATGAAGTTGTAGCTCAACTAACATATGGCTAAAATTTAAATATTTTTTCTTCAACAGGCAAGCAAAATACAGTCAATAAAGTCGTGCAACCGTGAATCTACCAAGAAAATTTCTTTTATATGATTTTAAGAAACCTTACAACATATTAAAGTGTACTTCCAGATGGTATAGAGAAATAATACTTACGTTGTTTTCAGGAATAGAAGCCGGCTGCTCCGAACAATGCTTGATTTACATTGCGACCTCCAAGATCAACGCAATAGAGTTAACTTCTTCCAGGTCAGTTTGCCTTGGATAAGGGCTCAGCCGTGCAGTTGCTCTGGATGTCCACGTTAGAGAGAGAAAGATTTACTGGAGCGATATTAACCGACGAGTTATTCAACGAATGAACCAGACCACTGGGAAAATCGAGGACATTATTACAGACAATCTCGGCATCATCGATGGTCTTGCAGTAGAATGGGAGAGCGATTTAATATACTGGACAGACTATGGTAATTGCAGAGTGAAAGTTGCTTACCTAGATGGAAAACAACGAAAGGGATGTCATTGGATGTGCACACTTATCATAAATGATTTACTCAATCCTCGTTATTAGATCTAATCAATATACCCGAGTTTTCCGTTTTCAGGTTGATGTTCTTGACCGACTGGAGTTTCCATAGCCCCAAAATTGAAAGAGCCAGCCTGGCAGGGCTAGATCGAATAGTACTCGTTGACCTTCAAAACTCCAGCCAGTACTGGCCAAATGGCATTTTTATCGATTATACAGAAGATCGCGTCTACTGGATCGACGCATGGATTGACGCTATTGATTCATGCGACTTGAATGGAAACAACAGACGCCAAGTGGCGAGTTCCGTTCATCCCATTTTTAACATGCACCCCTTTGATTTCACTGTGTACGATGATATCTTGTACTGGAGTGACTGGAACACTGACTCAATCGAAAGACTCAATTGGACAACTGCAGCTTATATAGGTGGTCTCGGTATTTTGACATCTGACCGGGTTTTTGGCGTTGCATTACTTGACCATTCAAGACAACCGGTAACCCCTTTGATATTACTGTGTACGGTGACATCTAACTTGTACTGGAGTACCATTTAAGACAACCGGCATCTGCAGGTAAACAGAGTAAAATAAGACAAAAACATTTCCATGAATTTTTATAAAAAGTCTTGTATAAAACAAATATTAAACAGCCGACGTCGAAGGATAAGAAATATCCCAAAACGATCCAACCACCCCTCTTCGCTATCATGACCCCTACCACAAAGGCTGATGTTGATATGCTGACACCCTGAACTGCCCAAATAGCAAAATAAGCCCTGTTATAAGAAGTGAAAAGCATCCTCTTGATTTACCCATAATATCTCTCAAATCCTCCAATGCAACAAAACTGGTAGACAAACATAAATAATTATCGTACGTTCCTTTTTAAGCTTTGAATGAGTGCATAGGCGCAGGAGTGCCTGTTTTCAACAAAGAACTCTCGTTGAGCTATACCTTCCCTTTCTTAGCATTTTTTTTCCTAAAAGCACAGCTATAGATTTATATTACACAGTTCAATGGCTCGTGATATAATGTGCAACGACTTGATACTGTTAGTTTCTTTGTCATATTATTTAGACTAAAGGTGTTGTATCGCGAATCGCAATCAAATAATTAGCCTGCCCTATTTTAAATTAATGTGGGTATTTCGTCCAGGCCTAATCAGAGACACAGTCTCGAAGACGCGAGAGTCTTTCAGATCTAGCTATTCTGAACAAGAACTGTAACTTTTATTCTCAGGAAACCAAATCTGCAAAGTGAATAACGGTGGCTGCAGTTACTTGTGCCTGTTGACTCCAGATGGATATCAGTGCGCATGTCCCCATGGCTAATAGATGGACTCTGATGGAAAGAAATGTTTGATAGGTAACAATTACGAGTGATTTTGATTGTCTTCATGGATTGTTGACTTTAATAACATATGTAGCATTTTTTAAACTTTAATAAAATATGTAGCATTTTTTTAACGCAAGTCAGTAGCTCAAATTTACGGGGCGTCAAGTTTTCATTTTTTCCTATTTTTTCCTATTTGTTAGAACCTTACGTAGTGCGAGGAATCATTTTGAAGCACTTGAGATAAAATTCTAAAAAAAGGTAACTTCAAGAAAAAAAAAAGTTTTATTTAAAAACAAAGCGGAGAATTTATAGCCTGTGTGAATGATAACCTTCTGAAACTCGTGCCCAGACTTCCTCAGTGTTTTTGATAGCATACAAGATGTCTGGTCCGAGGTTATTTGCATGCTTGTGCAGCTGTCATGTGGAATTAAGGATACAAATTTTGGAATGGTAGCCCATTGGGCCACGTACGGTTTCATGTTCGACCAAAGATGTCCGACACTTTTTTTATAGACATGACGGCTTCTTTGCGTTTCAAACCCCGTTTCAAGGTTGTCCGATGACGTTGCCTGCCGCGGGGAGCGATTGACCACTGGAAGCCGTACGAAGTCAGTATTGTAACGATTTCAAGACGACGGGTGCCGCCATTTTGATCAATTCGTCCTTGAATCCATCCCCGTCCGACTGACCGCGTGAGAACAGAGGATAATACCGCGGCCGACTACCACCTCTCATGATGTGTTCTTTCTGCGCCTACGGGCTCCTGGTTTTTAGAAGTGCGCCCCACGACGACGAAATTGAAAGGTGACCACTGTCCTCCCTTTTCCAAATGCCATCAGACGTCCGTTGCTTTCGGCTAGACTGAATTCGACCACGTCCAAGTATGGGTGACATACGGGTAACCATGGTATGTGGAAGGGTTCGAAATATGCCGTAACCACGCCACATCGTCGGTAATACACTTCTCGTACCAGAGGATGTGACGAATCCCCCACGATATTACTCCCCACCATGTCCGAATACAATAACAAGGTCCACAACGAAGGGGTGACAGCCTCTTTGAAGACTCGATTGAGATTCCGAAACTTCCAGTCCACCGTTTGAGACATTAGGGAGTTTGCTACGGCAACGACAACACCAAAAAGCAGTAATATTATCGGTTAAAATAACCAAAATGATCGTGCTACACGTGCGGCACGCATTTTTAACAATTCTCTCCCGTACTCGTGAAAACTACTACGTGAAATGAACAATTCTAAGGTTTTGACGACAACTTGGACAAACTACAGTGAAATCTTTCAATCTTATTCTTTACTGCAAATCCGTTCGTACCAAACCAGTTATAGGACAATTCGCTCATATTGAATAATATAAACAAGATGGAACAATCCTGAAGTACTTAGAATAGCTCAAACGTATATTTTGAAGTGACGTTTTCGTCGCCGTAGCCATCGTGGTTTCTTAAACTCCCCAATAGAAGGTCGCCCGACGCGATGACGGACCACGGACGATCGTTACCCAACTCGGTCATTTTCTTAGCGTCCTTGTCGTAGAGGGAAAATTCGAGAATGGGACCCAAGGTGTAGGTGCCATCCTTCTTTTTCATCAACCATCTCAATCGAAGAGTTACGTGTTTCTGGACGGTAAATCGGATTTCTGACGATTCGATGTCTCTCAAGCTCTTTCCAGCACAGCGTCCTCGCCTTCCCAACGAAACGTCACCCGCCTTTGGTCGATAACGGACCCACCCATAATACCTTGGAGCGTGGTGTTCCTCTGTCGAAGGTTAGTGGTGAAAATAGTAAGGGACCCATTGGTAAAAAATATATTCCACTTGAAGGACAAGTTTTCCACTCGTTAGAGACTAACAAAAAATTTTATCTTGTTCTTGGAGGCCTAAGGAAATTTTTTATTGGACTCCACTCAGTGAATTCATTTGTAATTTAGCAAAAAAGTTTACTGTCATCGACCGGTGGCCCGAGGAAAGTGTTCTGTTGCCCGAAACGGAAAATACCATAATACTCTTTGTTAATACCACCCAAATTTTATGTAAGCATTATTTCCAGTTTCTTTTGGGACTTACAACGGTCCCAAGAGAAAACAAAAACAATCCTTATTCAAAATTTGGGTGGACAAACCAAGAGTATTATGATATTTTTCTGTTTCAGGTAA
>NC_090870.1:56594801-56609801 GCF_036669935.1 Montipora foliosa
GTCCCTGCACCACCCGTCGAGCAATAAAGACTTCTTCTGTCCATCCGGGTAGATAGCCTTTCTTGAACGGACGCCGATTCTTACAGAAACGCACCAGATTGCCCATCTTGAGTTTGGATCGAGGATATCGTTCCAATCCTTTGCCGTACAACTCGGTCCACACCGCGCATTCGTTGTCTTCCATGACGTCTCAAGGGGTCTTGCTAACACTTCCATGCCGAGTCTGGTTGTATCCGTTTAACAATTGGGGTGAGACATTCACGTATCCTCGCGCATTTCGAGCGGTAAAATACCGATACAAGCGTTACTTCAAGGTGCGATTAAACCATTCAACCAGGGAGACTTTGGGAAAAGCGATGGATTCCTTCTCGTTCCAACATCCGACGAAATATCTCATTGTTAACGAATTTCCCCAGGTCTGACTGTAAACGTTGGGGTTTTTGTACTTGTCATAAAATCGACTCAAAGGCTTTAGTCACCGCCGATCCCGTCTTGTTCTTCACGGGTACGTCCCACGCGTATTTGGACAACACGTTGATGTCCGTCAAGAGAGATATCGATTGCCTTTATTCCATCGTTTCAGAGGTTGCATCTCCACCAGATCGGCTTTCCATCGCTCGTCCTTGTGAAACACTAGCACTGGGAGCATCTCAAACCGTCGTCGGACGGGACAATGCCGCGTGTAGGCCATTTCCCTTTCTAACTCCATTCGAGCTTCGTCGAGTGTCACCCCTTAATCTTGGGGAAACCGGGCCACACCACCTAACGCACCTTGCGTCTGAGGATCCGTATACGCACTCACGTCGTTTGCGTTTCGACATGTTTTGGTGACCACCCAATGCACCAGAACGTCCTGCGGATGACGCTTTTTAAGAGCTTGCCACGTCTGGTAAGCACGTTCGGGTGGGAGCGTCGTCGTCAACCAGTCCATATAGACGACAAAATGACTCCACCGGTACACAATCGCTTCTTTCATAGTTTCAAACGTCACGAGGGCATCGATGGGTTCATCAGTGGTAAATCCATCCACTTTCCTCCCAACACTTTCGACAATTCCCGACACAAGCAAGTGATCAAGGTCCAACGGAAGCATTGTCCAAATTCGTGTTATCATATGACGTCGTCCGAGCTCTGCACACGACTCAAAATAAGACACTCAGACTTTTCATTTCATCCTTTTATTTATACTTTCTCGTAAAACTGAATCTCATGACATGAGTTTTACAAAACAAGAAGGCAACAGCCCCGGCGTAATTGGTTGTGTCCGTTCTAATTGACGGCACACCTCCCACGCCAACTCTTCTTGCTAACACATGTGTTTCTAATAGGCCAGCACTCTCTGCTTTCTCCCGTACTTTTCTAACTCGAACTCTAACTTTTCCTCGGGCAGGCTAGGGACGGGAATCACCCGCGTTTCGTTCTCTTTCTCCTTCAGCCAGGCTTTCTTTTGGGCTTGATGGTCCATCTCTACGTCCACTTCGGCCAACAAAATGGATTTTTACTCCCGTTCTCCTACCAAACCTTGTCTCCTGGCTTCTTCCAGTCGGTCCAGTCGGCGTCGATCCAACAGACGCGATCTTCTCTATTTTCGATGAAAATGTCGTTTGGCTGAGACCTCGCCAGGTTCTTGCCCAGGTACTGGCTCCCGCTTCACCTCCACAGGAGTGAATACCACCGTTCTATGCGCAAGCAGAAAGGGTTCCACCATCTCTTCCTAGCTGGGCAAATCGTCCAAGGACGGCACGGAGGCGATCAGGGCTTCCAATTCTTGAGCGCCCATGTTCAACTACGCTTCTTCTTCTTCTTCTTCTTCTTCTTCTTCTTCTTCTTCTGCTTCTTCTTCTTCTTCTTCTTTTTTCTTTTCTCTTTTCGGCGGCTTTTTGCCAGGCTTCTTTGTAGAGTTTGGCGGGCGGTCCGGTGGCACCGCACCGCACCGCAACGTGGCTTTCTTTCTTGGTTCTCTTTCTGGGCCTGGTCGTCTTCTTCTTCTCTGAATATTTGGCGGGCGACAGGTTCCCGAACTCCGAAGGGGTACTCATCTTCCTACAGCTGGCATCGCACGAGGAACATCTCGCGTTTTTATGCTTGGTCTGAAGCACGCGATGGTCGTGAACGGAATTTCCCGAGGATCGGTCATTGCTTCTTGGAGGTGGCGTCAAGGTCGTTCAATGTCCGTAAAACCCCATTCACGAGAACACCTTTTTGGATATATAAAGAAGCCTCTCCACCAAAAACCACCATTAAGTTCCGTTAGATCAACGAGATTTCTTTGTCAGAGAACAGATGTCAAGACAGTTGACGTCTGTTGTTTCTATTTAAGTCGCATGAATCAATAGCGTCAATAAATGGGTCGATCCAACACACACGATCTTCTGTATAATCGATAAAAATGCCATTTGGCCAGTACTGGCTGGAGTTTCGAAGGTCAACGAGCACTATTCGATATAGCCCTCCGAGGCTGGCTCTTTCGGCTTTAGGGTTATGAAAACTCCAGTCCGTCCAGAACATAACCCTGAAAAAACCCCCGTAAAGCCCGGGCATATTGATAAGATGCAATAACTAGCATTGAATAAATCATTTATGATCAATACATCCATCACTAATGACATCCCAACAACCAATCATTGTTAGAGTAATGAATTTTGGAGGAGATAAACAGTCACCCTTTCTTTGGATAACGTGCAATTCCACGAGGGTTGTACACTTGCGATGCAAAGAGTATCTTTCATTGTTTCCCAGCTGGAGAGGCAACTTCCACTCTGCTATTACTGTAGTCTGCCCAGTATATTAAATCGCTCTCCCATTCTACCGCAAGACCATCGATAATGCCGAGATTTTCTGTGATAACCTCCTCGATTATTCCAGTGGTCAGGTGCATACGTTGAATACGTCTTTTGTTAATATCGCTCCAGTAAATCGTTTTCTCTCAAACGTGGACATCCAGGGAAACTGCGCGGCTGAGATTTCTTGCAAAGTTAGCTATTTTGGAAGAAGTTAACTCTATTGCGTTGATCTTGGAAGTCGCACTGTAAGTCAAGCAAGGTTTGGAGCAGCCAGCTTCTGTTCCTGAAAAAGATAAGAAAAAAGCCGTTGCTATGGACACCTCGTTGTGTTCAAATGAAATGAATACTGTAACAAAGGATAATTACATAATCAAGAGAATGCAATGTAAAGGAGAGAAACAACCATTTTTGGCCCTTTTATTTCCCCAGGTCTTTCTGTAAACGTTGGGGTTTTTGTCCTTGTCATAAAATCATATCAAAGGCTTGAGTCACCGCCGTTCCCGTCTTGTTCTTCACGGGTACGTCCCACGCGTATTTGGACAACACGTTGACATCCGTCAAGAGAGATATCTATTGCCTCTACTCCGTCGTTTCAGAGGTTGCATCTCCACCAGATCGGCTTGCTATTGCTCATCCTTGTGAAACACCAACACTGGGAGCATCTCGAACCGTCGTCGGACGGGACAATGCAGCGTGTAGGCCATTTCCCCTTGTAACTCCATTCGGGCTTCGTCGAGTGTCACCCCTTACGCTCGGGCATACCGGGCCACACCACCTAACGCATCTTGCGTCTGTTGATCCGTATACGCACTCACGACGGGGACAGCGCGGCGGCGTTTGCGTTTCGACATGTTTTGGTGACCACCCAATGCAACGGAATGGTCAGAACGTCCCGCGGATGACGCCTTTCAAGAGTCTGCCACGTATGGTTAGCACGTTCGGGTGGGAGCTTCGTCGTCAACCAGTCCATATAGACGACAAAATGACTCCACTGGTACACAATCGCTTCTTTCATAGCTTCAAACGACATGAGGGCATCGATGGGTTCGTCGGTGGGAAATCCATCCCATTGATCCGACTTTCCTCCCAACACTTACATCAAATCCCGATGCAACCAAATGATCAAGGTCCAACGGAAGCGCTGTCCAAATTCGCGATATGGGAGTTGGGCCAAACGGTCTAAGACCGTTCACGTCAGACGTCGTCTGAGCTCTGCGCGCGACTCAAAATAAGACACATTTCATTCTTTTATTTATACTTTTTCGTCTAAGTGAATCTCGTGACGTTTGGGTTTTAAAAAACAAGAACGCAACAGTCCCAGCGTAATGGGTCGTGTCCGTTCCAAATGACGGCATACCTCCTACTCCAACTCTTCTTGCTCACCCACGTACTTCTAATGGGTCAGCACTCCCTGCTTTTTCGCGAATTTTCTAGCTCCGACTCTAAATTTTCCTCGAACAGGCTAGGGACGCGAATCACCCTCGTTTCGTTCTCGTGCTCCTCCAGCCAGGCTTTCTTTTGGGCTTGATGGTCCATCTCTACGTCCACTTCGGTCAACCAAATGGATTTTTCCCTACCGTTCTCCTACCAAGCCTTGTCTCCTGGCTTCTTTCAGTCGGTGTGAAAAGATTGGGTCGGAGCAGGGTTGGTCCAGCCACTGAAAGAACCGACACGGTGGGTTCAGGCGGCACACCAAGAAGAAGCGACACACATTGGGTGAGTACGGATTCACCGTCCTTACCACTTTACTTTTCTCCCCATAAAATCACTGCCACGGTCTTTTCTTGACGTCCATGTGGAGTTGGTGTCGGACCTCGGGAACACATTCGTATGCTCTATCATGACCCACTACCCAGATCGGACATTTGTTGTCAAAATCCTGTCAGTACACCTAATGCTCATTCGTCTTGTAGATTCCCTTGCACGGAGGAGTCTCGTGAAACGGACACAAGAGAGATTTGTACTCTGGGGATGACTGTAAAGGCGGTGGTGGAGCTCTTGGCTCTGGTAAGGGCACAATGAAAAGTTCCAAGACCTCGGCAGATTTTAGCCCAGGTGCTGGCTCCGGCTTCACCTCCACAGGAGTGACTGCCACCGATCCTTGCGCATGCAGAAAGGGTTCCACCATCTCTTCCTAGCTGGGCAAATCGTCCAAGCACGGCACGGAGGCGATTAGGGCTTCCAATTCTTGAGCGCCCATGTTCAACTACGCTTCTTCTTCTTCTTTTTTTCTTTCTTTTCTCTTTTCGTCGCCTTTTTACCAGGCTTCTTTGTAGAGTTTGGCGGGCGGTCCGGTGACACCTCACTGCAACGTGGCTTTCTTTCTTGGTTCTCTTTCTGGGCCTGCTCGTCTTCTTCTTCTCTGAATATTAGTTTTCGTAGACAGTGAAGCTTTACCTGTAACTAGACAATTTGCGAGATCTACTAGGACATCGAGCAGCAGTGCTATTACTTATATTCCTAACCAATGTAGAACTGTTACCTATCAACGTTCATTTTTCATACGCGCGTGCCGCGCATGGAATGTTCTTCCCGCTGAGCTACGCACAAGGCACATCTCTCTAGCTTCATTTAAAAGTTTATTACTTCAATATTATAAAAAGGCTCTGAACTTGTACGACGCTGACGACATTAGAACCTGGAGAACAATCTGTCCTAGTTGTAACACAGCGAGGTCCCTCCTATGCCCGCTAACGTGCTGCTTCTAGCAATTTGGACTTCCGCTTTGTTTCCTCTCAAGTTTCATGCTTACATATTAGTAGCTTTACTTATTAAGTATTTTTATATAAATAATTAACGAGGGATCCACTGTAATTGGCTATGCTGTAGTGGTCTCCCCGCCTAATAATTTTTTTTTTCTCCTTGTGTTATTTTTTCTATTTTTACCTATATATTTATATTGTATTCCAGTTAGGCGAAGCTAAATAAATAAATAAATAAATAAATAAATAATATTTGGTGGGCGACGGGTTCCCGTACTCCAAAGGGGTACTCATCTTCCTACAGCTGGCATCGGACGAGGAACCTCTCGCGTTTTTATTCTTTTTTTTTTTTTTGTATTTTATTAGCGTTTTTATTCTTGGTCTGAAGCACGCGATGGTCGTGAACGGAATTTCCCGGGATCGGTCGTGCGCAGCTGGAGAAGTAACTTACACTCTGCTATTAGTCTACCCAGTATAATATATCGCTCTCCCATTCTACCGCAAGACCATTGAAAATGCCAAGATTTTCTGTGATGATGTCTGCGATTATTCCAGTGCTTAGGCTCATACGTTGAATAAGTCTACCTCGTTGTGTTCAAATGAAATCAATAGTGTAACAAAGGATATGTACATGATCAAGAGAATGCAGGGTAAGAGAGCGAACCCCAAAAAAGGCCAGATGCATGCATCATACTAGGTAAGCTTAGCTTTGCTCTGACTTATTTTAGGCACTGGTTGTCGTTGACATGGCTTTTTTCAACAGCTTATTCTATCTTTTAGTCAACAATTTCCTCTCTTCTCCTATTTTCTCTAAGCATTTCATTGCATCATCTCGCTTGCTCTTGGCAGTGTCAAGCATTTTTGTGACTACAGTAATAACACTTTTTATTGACAGTTGTTGCCAAAAACACGAGTTTCTTTGTAATGGTTACCACTGTGACAGCCGTCACAAAATGCATAAGGCTGAAAAATATTTGAACTTTTTAAAATAAAATATCACTTTTTAAGACAAAGACACAACTGTCTTTAAAGAGATGGCATATTAATAAAACAACTATTATTCGAAAACAAAGAGGAATTGAATTACTTGTACCCTTCATTCCACATGGCCGCTGCTCAAGCATGCAAATAACCTCGGAACAGACTCCTTGTATGCTATCAAAAACACATAGAAAGTCTGGGCACGAGTTTCAGAAGGTTATCATTCACACAGGCTATAAAGGTTTCTTTTTTCTTGAAGTTACCTTTTTTTTAGAATTTTATCTCAACTATTTCAAAATGTTCCCCTGCACTAAGTAAGATCCTAAAAAAATTAGGAAAAATAGGAATTTCTTGTAAAGATAGGAGAAAATAGGAAGTTGGCCAAACAACAGGAAATAATAGGAACTTGACGCCCTGTTTTAGAGCTGTGTCTTTCCTTTTATTGCCCTTTAAGGACCTTAACTTCTGTCTCAGTCTGACCAATCTGAGAAAAAAATGTGTTTAATAAATATTGTAGGCTTAGTCAGTTTCATTTGACTGGGGAAAGGTCACATAGATATTAGTTTTCAGTACGAATATTAATATCGGTAGTTACTTGCGAATGAGAGTTTCAGCATTAGTACCAGTAAAAGTATAGCCCCATCCTATAGTCAAGGTTGTCAGCTGGATATTCCCAGATGCCTTGGAACCACCGGTCAGCGGTCATTTATGAACGGCGGTTCGAAGCTTTGGAATAACCTTAGTGACAGTTTTAAATTAATAGATCCTGTAAATATTTTGAAATCAATAATTGTGAGGCAACGTTTTTAAATTTTTGAATCTTTTAACAGTCAAAAGTATTTTTACTTTGCTTTTTAAGCTTGTGTTATGATTATGACTTTTTTGTTTGATTTACCTTATTGTAGGCATAGTTAACTATGTTGTAGGAAATTCAAGCTCCATGAAATTAACGCGAATCATTAAAATCACTTTCGATATATTTAATTTCAGTCCTAAACAAAAGGTATCATCCCGAGGCTCTGGGGAATAAACTCATACAAATCCTTGTATTATTCCCCAGAGCCTCGAGATGATGCCTTTTGTTTAGGAATGAATTTTAATATATCGAAAGTGGGCTATGTAAGTCGCGCTAATTATTATGTTGAGCGTTATTTTCCCTGAGAGAGCAACGTTAATTTCCATGCTCTTAATTTCCATTACTTCAACCCAAATGTTGAAACCTTTCCAGACATTCACGACACCTAGAAAAACGTTACAAACCTTCTTTCTTTCCATTAACTCCTACGTTAATTAGAATTTTGAGGACTGTTTTAAGTGATCAGAGGGCTCAGTTTTGTTCAGTAACTTTTTTGCATCCAGTATTGAATAACATTGTGTCAGTGGTCACCACCAACTGTGTCTAATAGCGTTAATTTCCTTTATTGTGAAATTCTACCTCCTCTTTTGCGTCAATTTTCTTATTCGAAAGTCGTTTTAAATAAACATAATTATTAAATTCATGTAATTTAAGTTGCGTTAATTTCCAGTACCTTAATATCATGGACCATTTATTTGCTATAATAAGGCATATTTAACAATTAGACCCGTAGCCCCCATAGCGCATGAAGCGAAGCCGAATGGGCTATTAACCCGTGGCCCTTGAGGGCGAAGGGTCTAATTGTTTTAGTATCACCTAACTAGTCGGACAGAAAAGGCAATAGCAAAGTTAGAAAATGCAAGTTGAAGGAATATTTATTTGGGAATAAAACGAAAGAAAGCGTCACACTTTTCGCTACTCCAGGACTATTACTAATAGTCTACTAGTAGCGTAGCCAATCAAAATGCAGGATTTGCATTAGTCCACTAGTCGGGTGATACTAAATGTAGTAATCCTTGTAGGGAGTTGGAATAAAGTATATAAAGGTCTGTGTGTAAGGTGATTAAGTACCTGGATAACAACTGTTACATTAAGTTAATGACAGAAATGCTACTGGTATTCTCGCTTACATTAACATTTCAAACCACTCAGGCCTATCTGTAACAAGGTGTGTAAAAATGTCTGCAAGATCTACCATCTCATCTACAATTAAAGACTGTTTAACCTGGAATTACTAAAGCGATAGGTTTCAAGTTTTTGGTTTAAGGATGCATGGGTAAATAAATCTTAGGAAAGGTTACGTTTATAAAACGTTGGCCGTGTAGCACTTATATTTTAAACAGAATGAGTGTAGTGTAACGTGAAGTGCTAGATTTCTATCCTATATGAACCATGTGAGCGTTAGCCCTACTGATGGAACTTGACCCACACAAGGACAGAGAAAAACTCTGACCAGGGTGGAAATTGAACCCACGACCTTCGGGTTAGATCTCCGCCGCTCTACCGACTGAGCTACAAGGTCAGACGGGAGCAGGCCGTGGCAACTGAAGATGTTAAAGTCACGGCAATTAACATGAGAAACTCATATTTCCTATGGGTGGTACTTATCAATACAGGGATATTTTTGTGCGGTTCAAAACTATGCAGAGAAGGCAGAACTAAATAAGTGACCTTGGTCTCCAAAGAAAAAATATTGAGGATAACCACGCATTTTTCAGAGATAATTAAGCTTCAATCTGGAAAAGAACGCCATACATTGCTTTATATTTTAAAGCTTTTTACAAATATTGTTGATTAACTATCTTCGGAAAATGCGTGGTTACCGCCAATTTTCTTTTTGGATTTCAATAACACTTGTAAAGATCTGCATTCCCCGCATATTCAGTAAAGCGCGCAAATGTACCTTTGAATTAGTAGGGACCGTCCTTAATTTGTTCATTACATTGAATCAAGGATGCATAAAGAGAGAGGAGAAAATTCATGAATATGTAAAATTATACAAAAAGCAATTACGAAAACCAATGGAAAGAAACTCTACTTGCGAACACTCCGGCATAGACTGAAACAAGTGACGGGCATGATATTTAGGAAAAGGTATACAGACGGATTTGCTCACCTTGCTTTCACTTATGGTGTCGAGAGTCCTTCCGATACCAAAATGGCATATAACTCATCTCCAGGTTCTGTTGGTCTTCCAAGATGACGAGCAAATTAAATCCTCGACCTTGGAGCAACGCTCTCTAAGTCAACTTCCGGTGGGTAGCCCGCCCCGAGGCTTAACATTGATAGGTGCATTAAGAATCGGCAGCACTTTTCCACGGTTGGCGGGTGACGGGTGACGGGTAGCGGGTAGCGGTGAAAGAAGAAAGATAATCTCATCAAACTGCTATTTGCAACGCGATGTTTCTCATTTCCTTAAACGTTCAGAAACCTTCCCAACATTACCGTAGTTACCCAAAATGTTCCAGTGAAAGGTATTTTTAGCTGGTTTCCAGTCCCTAAAATTCAGTTAAGATTTAGCGCCGTTGAATGGAGCGTTTTTGAGTAAAAATTGCAATCCATTTTTTATGTCAATGGTTACTAAACAATTGCCGTTGGCAAAAGCTGGAACGGACCGGATCGGAGCGGACCGGACCTGATCGGATCGACAAAACTCGGACCCGATCAATAACAAAATTCCCGCCAAAAAGAGATTCATGAAATCAGTGGGTCACCAGTTAAGGTTACTTCCCACCTTCGCGGGAGTCCTTAGGGAAAGAGTTCGTACGCGCCTAAGCTTCAATCAAATCCTAACAAACTATACATCAGAAGAAAGCTTGGTAAATGTCGTTTACGATAAAAATATAGTTTAAGCGAGTTTTCCTTTTAGTAAGTGTCAGGATCGAAGCCGGTAAGACGTGAAATTACCGAGTCTTCTTCTATTGAGTTTATCGAGTATCGGATGCCACAGCACGAGCAAAATGACTCCACAATGTTATTCAGAAGGCATCAATCAACAAAAGCGTGCCGGGAAATTCCGATATTTAAAATAGTTTTCTCGTGGCATCCATTTACACAATACGTCTCGCATATGTTTAGCTACTCCAACCTTAGACGCGGATATCTGTAGACAAGCAATCCGAATATCGAAAAAGCCTGACAAACTTATACTTTTTGCGCACTTTATACTCTTCCCTTTTTCAACATGCGCGACCTGTACAACATGGCAAGGGTGAAGAAAAACACAATAACGACGAATATCAAAGGAAACAAATGAAACAGAATCCAACCAAGAAACTCTAAAAGCAACTTTTATCCACTTTCGAGATCTCGACCCTATTCATATCACAGCACAATTGAGCAGACATTGCCTAAACAAACTTTCTCAAGAAAATTCCACTCAGCTTGAGGTTCACATTGCCCACAGCATTCAATTACTTTTCATTCCACCTTCATTTCTGACTGGATTTACAAAAAGGTACCTCCTTATGCTGGGACAACTTAGCACTTTGAGATGCAGAACAAAATTTTGCTTTTAACAGCTATGATTCCAGCAAGGAACAAACTTTAACCCCCGCCAGCCTCAACAATGCCACTTACAGATTTCACCAAGAGAGTATGAAGGTAAGAGAGGCAATCCCTCATATTGGCCCTATTCTCATTGTAATTCCTCTAAAGTTATTTGTAGATCTCCTGCGAGATCCGGTATTCCACGAGGGTTAACTGATAGCCAATCATAAGTCCCCATTTTTACTAATCATTGCGTGGGAATTCGCTCAGCTGTCAACATTGGTAAAAATGGGGACATATGATTGGCTATCAGTTAACCCTCGTGGGAATACCGGATCTCGTAGGAGATCTAAAAATAACTTAAGAGGGATTAGGATAGGAATAGGGCCAACATGAGGGATTACCTCTCTTACGTACCTTCATACTCTCTTGATTTCACTCATGTCTAACGCCAGGCTACATTTTACTTGTCCACGCATGGGGGATCCCTTGGGACCTTTTTTGCACTTAAGTCCTACATACAAGATGGGTTCTGGGTCATTTCATAGTTGTAGCCATTCGATTTCTGCAAAGCCCTGTCATAGATGATGATTGAAATTCTGTGCGCTGATTGGTTGTCGTTGAGGTAATTATTGCGTGATAATCACCTAAGCTGGTTTTTTTTTAATGGTCGCAAGCCGTTTTGTCGAGGTGTCAGACGAAGAAATTAAATGCTTCAAAGAAAATGCATATTTTCCAAAAAACTCACCCATGTAATTATACTAAAACAATTATTCACCTCGGTCTCGGTGAATATCGATAGCCACCTCGCCTTCGGCGAATATTTGCCCCCGCAGGGTTTTGGCCTAGAGGCAATCTCGATTTGCTCAACCAAGCGTGCAAGGTGGTATAGGTATTGCTTAACAGGGCGCGTAAGGTGGTATCGGTATTGTTCACCGAGTTCGCAAGGTGTTCTGGGTAACTTGAGTCACGGGGCAGAAAGTCACAAGGAGCATCGAGGGTGAGTAATTACTAGGTTGCCAGTATGGCAAACCCAGTCGGAATCTTTGTTTCATCTTTTTTTTCCGTGTCAGTAAAAGTCTTGCCTGTCACTCCCCTGCTAAGAGGTGTCTTTGTGTATAGAGCCTTCTGCTCGTATTTTCTTAGGATAGAGAGGGTAGTGGAAATGTGTAGATTTCTCTGGTGGACACAGTAGAATGATAAACTTAACCGGCAATGGCGTCGAAAGTCATGTAACGCGAATGGCGTTTTAGTGGATCTTTGAACAAAATATACCCTTATGAAGCTCAATAATGGCAAGCCATTTGGATCAGTACTGCACAAGACAGGCGGTGGAATCTTAAAAGCGACGAGTAATGGACTCGAAAACGATCTGTCACCCGTCGAGCCGAAATCAAAGTGAGCTGCATTTCTAAGACTTTACCAGGTGTGCTGTTTTGTAGGAAGCTCTGTGGAACACTGAAACCAAATGGAAAATTCTCTGGTAACTTATGGGTTCAACAAAGACAGAGAACCAATCGAACACCTTAAGTGAATATGTGATCAACTCTGCACAGTCTTCAGGTAAAAAAAAAATGGAAATGTAACAGCCAAGAATTATTTGAAAGAAAGCTTGTCGTCTATTTTGTGCTTCATTATTCAAGGAAAAGGTTCTTCATGGAAACGGTTTGATCCTAAAATTTTAGTTTCTTGTAATATTGCGCATATTTGACACGATTGAGTTTTTTCTCTTCACGCACGTAATGAAATAGGAAGGGGTTTTTGCCTCTAATAGCAAATATGTTGTTTGTTTCAAAAAATTGTTCTCTGGAAAAAAAAGTAAAGTGGTGCATTTATATAGCGCCCTTATCACTAACGTCTCAAAGGCGCTTTACAATGACTGGATAGTTTTTATGGCAATAGTAGAGCATTTTCTTGTTATTCAAGGAAAAGGTTCTTCAGGAAAGGGTTTGAACCTGAGGTACATGGTAATTTGACACGATTGAGTTTCTTGTCTTCACGCACGCAATGAAGTAGGAAGAGGTTTTCGCCTCCAAGGGCAAATATGTTGTTTGTTTCAAAAAATTGTTCGCTGGAAAAGGTGGCCTTTATGAATTCATCATGTTTTATAATATGCGAGCTTAACTGGATAGTTTTTATGGCAATAGTAAAGCATTTTCGTGTCAAAATGAGGTTGGCGTTTTTCTGTTGTGCTAACTTAATTAAATATAAATATACATTCTGCCTCGTGAGTTTGTTATTCTCGTTAACCACCAATAGCGTCGAAAGTCATTGCAACGTGAATGGTTTTAGTGCATCTTATGTCGTTTGTTTCAATAAAATGTTTTGCTGGAAAAGGATTCTGTGATATTTTCGGGTGTTTCTAAAACGAAGACCCAAAAACGAAGACCTAAGACCTAAGACCCTGTGATCTAAAACGAAGACCCACCTAAAAAATGTTAGAACGATGCCAATCAGCTTATGGCTGGTCAGACGACATTGTATATTATGGAATTGTGGGAACGGTGGAACAGTGGAACATCTAAATGTGGGCTCTGAGTGCGTTTTTTTCGAAACTATATATATGTTTCTTGTGATGTCACCCATTGTTACTACAGTAATATGCCAAACAGAACCTAATTATCATTTTAACAGGTTCCAACAAAGGAGACAAATTTTATTGGTGGACAAAATTCTGCTCGTTTGGGAAAAAGCTACAAAAATGGACCACCTCGAAAGGCCACACTATTTGCTTTCTCACACAAGCAAGCTGTTTTTTTAGACAAATGATAATCTATGCATCAATAACATGACTAAAAGTGACAACTATGACAGCTATTACGTGACAGATTTTTTAGACACAGCTTCAGAGATTAAACTTCTTTATTCTGGTGTGGAACTTCAGCACTTTGCCGTTGCCAGCAGCCAACTCTCTCTAGTTCTCTCAAAACCTGGCGTTTGTATATGCTCTTGGCTAGCTATGATTTGTCAAAGAGCTTGAAAAATTCAACAAACGTGATTTTAACACTCTCATCAACCACGGCGGAAAAGCTTGTGGTAAATACTTGCGGTACATACTTCAGCCTAGCTAAATTCGAGTTATTGAAATTGTTATATAAACTGATAGCAACGGAAACCACAGTTTCCGCGGTCCTTTACTCTAACCCGTGCTGGCTAACCGCGGAAAAACTAACAATACATATCATTACAACAACAACAACAATTGCAACTTAATAAGAAAGATCCGCAAACACAGACCTCGTGTTTCTAGCAACATCGGCAGAAATTCGGCTATCGCCCAATGCCATTTGTCGTGGGTTAGTTATTTGCATTAACCAAGAGGGACGAGGTTGTTTGCGACACTTAATTTAGTTTCCACGTTTCAAGTTGCTATCTAAGTTCTTAAGCATCGTGCATTAAAATACTTTGCATACAATAAAACGATCATGAAAATAAAGTTTAAAATATTACAAAATATGCTTCAACACAGCTTTTTTCTATTTTTGAATATTTACAACGATTCCTTTTACTTTGAAAACCAAAGATTACAGTATCTGATAGAAAATCAGCAATCCGAATATAGTAAGCGAGTTTTGTTCCTATTGGTATTTCAAGGTACCGTGGAAAGAATCACATGGATCAAAAAATGACGACAAAATGTTGCCTTCTAGTCATTGAATGTTCCTGTTCCTGTTTTACTATCATATTTTCAAGGCATTGTGACGTTCTCGGTAAAGTGAGTGGAAAAATCACCACGTGAATTCTGCGAACTGAGTTTGCAATCACGAGCTCTTATGATTATTGCTTATTCCGTCTAACTATTCTAAGGGATGTTTTACGCACTTCTGTGGTTTGATTTCGCGAGCTTTTATTTATTTTATGAACTCTTTGTATTCAGTCACGCTGGATTCGTAAGCAGGTGTTGCTATTGCATTAGGTTTTTCTGTCCATTCCCGAAAGATGGACAATCGTTGCGAATTATAACGAGAAAAAGATGAGCATGCACATGTCAAATTCTTCGTGAATTAAAATAAGCAATTAACGCAAAGTACCTGTGACAATTTTTTCTTCAAGGGTACGAAGGATTGGAAAAGCATTTCAAAATAAATGTCACGATAAGGTTAGCATTACCAATCAAATTAACAGCAACCCCAATAGATCGATGTGCTAGGGCTTTTCTAAATCACCTGAGTTTTTCTATGATAGAATA
>NC_090870.1:56614801-56634801 GCF_036669935.1 Montipora foliosa
AAGTGGTCACCAACCGCCTAAAACACGTATGTTGTGTAACATGAAACAAGATATGAAAGTTATGAAAAACAAATCATGATAATGTAAAATTTTGCAATAAAAATGTTAATGTAGTAGAGAAGAATTATGTTAAAGCACAAAAGTATCTTACAATGAAGAGGAAGCTCGCGCTTTATTGGTTTATCGTGTTCGTTACCATGACGACACCTATATCCTCACATGTGAAAGATAAAAATGATATGTTCACTGCGCGCTGAGGATAGGATTTTTTAGTAAGAGGAGAAAACCTGGTATTTCATCAGTATCTATATAATAAATATCGTTTATACACTTCCTAGCAGTCAGTTTAATTCGAAACGAGATCATGAGTACATTTCGTGATTTATAGGTACGAGTGATGTTTTGAAAGTTCTCAAAATTGCACGAGCCGTAGGCGAGTACAATTTGAGAACTTTCAAAACATCACTCGTGACCATAAATCATGAAATGCACAAGCAAGTTCAAGCGATTTCTTACTTATTATATACTCAACAAAATCACTCCATCGCTTTGTTTCCATAGCAACTTCCGTATTGCACTCTATAACCTCTTTAGCAATCTATAACCTATTCAAACTTATGTAACATTCATTATCCCGCGCGATGACGTATTAGGCATTATTTAAACTGATGAAATTATCCGAGGTGGTCAGTTCGCGCAGTGTCGATGAATACGGGTCAGGAAGATTCTGTGGCGGCACGGCCTGCTGACGTTCCTTCGGCTGAGTTGCTGGAGGCCGTGCTACCTTTAAAGCCCCAACCAGTGCAGGTTCCGCAAGCTATTCAAGGTGAGGCCCAAGTTCCTGCGTCCACGACCTCTGATCAAGGAACTTCTGTTAGGCAAAGTGGTGGGGCGTCAAGTTCGGTTCCTTCTACGGCGGAGCCGTTACAAGTTTGTGTATGTCGTACTTGTGTTTGTGAAGTTAGCAATGGGGCAGTTTTGGTATTGCATACTAGATGTCGAGTTTCTTTTCTTTGCGGGTTGTCGTTTATGCGTGGCAGTCATTTTTTGTTCTCCTCATGCTATTCCATCCTTCATCCTGTTCCATCTACAGTCTTTAAGGGTTTCTTTAAAGTGTTACTTCCAACTATAAGAAAGATTGTCAGCATGTCATTATCTTCAGCTACTAAGGTAAAATCGCTCAAGACTGCTGTTGTGTTTCCTCGCAGCTTAAAGAAGCCTGATCTTGACCACGATCAGTTCTCTAATTTTCGACCAATATCAAATCCAAGCCTTATCTGCAAGATCATCGAGAAGGCCCTGGCCGTTCAAGTCACCAACTACATAGTGAACTACCACGTGGATGAGATGATTCAATCTGCGTATAAAGTCTTCCATTCAACAGAAAGTGCTCTGGTTAAGGTTCAGAACGATATCTTACACGCTGTTGATAACAATGATTCTATAGTACTGCTCTTGTTAGTCCTATCAGCAGCCTTGGACACAATTGATCACTCCATACTGCTGTCAAGACTTGCACTAAGATTTGGTGTAAATGGTCAAGTGATCGATTGGATTGATGGTAAGTCATACAAAGCACGAATACTAAGTCAACTATACGTCAATTGCCGCGTAGTGTACCGCAGGGTTCGGTACTACGGCCACTCTTGTACGTTCTATATACAGCACAAATCGCTGATATAATCAAGTCGTACGATCTACAATATCACTTATATGCAGATGACACAAATTTATGTCTCTTTCTCTTCTCAGTAACAACAAGACCTCTGTTTGATTAAGTCTAAATTAGAAGTATGTGTTAAACACATTGCTTCGTGGATGGTTTCGAATGGACTGAAGCTAGAAAAGATTGGTAAATGTGGGTATCTGTGTGAGCCCGATAACATTGAAACGGACATCGAGGTGAACCCAACGAAATTTGAAGTTGGGTATCGGTGTGTGGCAGTTGACGTGTACGTTGGGTATCTGTGTGAGTCCATGAGATTGGAAGTTGGGTAGCTGTGTGAACCCATGATTTTTTGGAGGGGTACCTGTGTCAGTCCAGGAGATTTGAAGATGGGTATCTGTGTGAGCCCAGGTGATTGGGTGATGGGTATCTGCGTGTGCCCATGAGATTTAACGTTGGGTATCCTTGTAAGCCCATGGAATTTGAGGAGGGGTATCTGTGTGAGCCCTTGAGATTTGTGGAAGGGTATTTCTGGAGTGTTAACGTTTTGTGCTGTTATAAAGGTTGCAGTTTGCAAATACAAGCGTTCAACGGGTTAGTACCTTGCCGACTGAGGATATCGTATGGGTTTTCGAAATGTGCGTTAGCTTCTACTTCTTATTCCTGGGTCCTGGAAGATGAGGCTGCAAGTGATTGTCAACGATGGCATCCATTGTTGCTTCGACTTGTCTGGCAGTGGCAGTCATCTTCTTTCGGCCAGGGTCGGAGGGAAGTCGACTTAGTGCAAACTCCCAGCCGTAGCTTACTCGTTTCTGTCTGTTCCGTTTCTTTATAGTTCCATTCGAGAGGGATGGTTGATCTGGAGAGATTTCTTTTTTCCCCTGCCGAGGAGTAGCAATCGGTTGCAGTGAGACATTCCCGTGGGTACGGTCGGACGGAACACCGACGCCAGGTCTAAAGGAGGTGATTGACGTAGGTGTTGTGTTATCAAGCATTCAAAGAGTTTTATCGCTGAAGCATTCGGCTCTTTGTAAGGTGAACTTTTGGGATCCGAATATGTTCGTGGCAGGGAAAATCCATAACCATGTGGAGGTGTGGAATGTGATCATACAGATCATACAAGATAGGGAAACTATTTTGGGTTATATTTCTCGGAGGATTGATGTTCGAAACTTTCTCCGCCCTTTTAAAGGAGTAATTAAGGGTGTTTGTTACGACTCTTCCTCTCCGCATAAGAAGGCCTTCCCGAGCCACCCGTCGTGCAAAGGGTTTGCGAAATTTATTTCGAAAGAGATACAGACCCGCATTCTCTTATGAGCTGTCAATGTTTGGGGTAACGCAGGGGTGAAGGATCCACCTTGGCTAGTCCTGCCTCTTATTGTGGAACCATCGAACCCTCGCTTGTGTGTCGATGCTCGGGATATTTGCTTTGGGGTGAGATTTGAGGATTGGGGAACGTACGGATAAGGAGGCGTGTGAATGGGGATCCAGTCAGTAGCGTTTCGGACCCGGGAGTCTCTGGGGAAGCGAGACAAGGATCACTTATCCCATATCTAAATGCTAATTACGTAAGAGGAAGGCATAATGTACTATTTATGCATTCGTCATTGACCAATCAGAAATGCGATGTTTTGATGAATAAAGGCAGCTAAAGTCTGCGATTACCTTCTGAAAGCTTACACTGCGTTCTTTTTTACTCTGTCGCTAAATGGTGATCTAGAGACAGGGTTAATGTCTTCAACAACGAACCGTTCTTTAGGGAACTTTAGATTCTAGGACGAAGACGAGAACGAGTACGAAATTTGACTGCCCGTTTTTAGCGAAAAGACTTAGAAGATTTATAACCCGGACGATTAATCTTACTCTTTGTTGGCAGTGTAAGTTGCTCAGTTATTCTTATTGCTGGTAACTGAGTCTTTTTGCTGATCGAATAATGCCAAAACTACTACCTTGTTGTTGACTTGTTTTGACACGACAACATTTCTGCAAACTTCGCACTAAAATGACGACGGTATCACGTTTTTTTCCCGCCAAGATGGCGCTGGTTTGCGCGCGCTCACTGTTCTTCTATGAGAAAATCTGGTAATCGTAGTCGTCTTCGTCCTAGAATCTAAAGCTCTCTTTTACCGTAAGCGTGGTAACGGGTTTACTGTAGCGTACAAGAGTTTACCAAACAAGGCACCTTAGCCAAGTCAATGTAACTGTGTTGTAAATCGAGTCCGTTTAGAAGTGCGTTTGGTCTTGTTTCATTTGTTTGTTCGCTTTTTTGTCGGTTTCCTGCCCCACTCTTTACAAGCCTTTGGTAATCGTTTACAAGGCGTACAGATAACAGATTCGTGGCGTGAAGACTTACACAGAGGATCAGTGTTGAGTAAAATTTTTTGTATGGTTTGGGTTAATAGGCCCCATTATTTAGCTTCCTTCCGCAATACAAAAGCGAAATATTTTTAATCATTGAGTGACGTTCATTCCGCACGCTTACTACACAATTCTCTAAAATGCCATAACAAGAAATGTTCACTTACTTTCTGCAGGATACCTGACATCAGCCGTGCTGGAAGTTCGTCTAAGTAAGTCTGCGGAAATTGAGAAATAAATTATCCAAGCTAAAACGTCGGTTTCTTTTCTTTTGAGAGGTCTTTGGTTAGCAACGGACGCTCCTTTTGAGTCAACACTGTTAAGAGGATTTGTTGAGAGGAAGCTGGCCCTAAAATACATGCGAATCAGGTCCCATGAATTAAGTAACGTTTTGAAAAGCTGCAGTGCGTGGTGCCTGTGCCTTAGACGACTATTGCAAATGAAGAGAATTTAGCTCACCATTTGTGTAGAAAGGAAAAAAAACAACGGCTATTACCTGCACCTGTCCCTAAAGGAATCTCAAATACACGTTTCATCTGTGCTGTTGTCCCTCCACGTTCCAAAAAGCTATCACCACGCCCTTCCAGGACAGATGGTGTGATACTTTTTCTGAGGATAGACCACAAATTCCACATTACACCTTATATTTTGCAATAGAAATGTTGTGTCCCCTTGTGCAGTAAATCGCCGAAACTAGAGTTGAGTAAAATATGCAATTTATAGTACGTCGGGTTACACAAGACAAATCATGTAATAAATCTGATCAAGAAAAATCCTTGATCAAGACAACTAGCTCCGTTACTCACCTTCTTAGAGAATCGTACATCCCCTACATTTGAAAAAAAGAGGTAATAATTATTTCTTAGATTGTTTGGATCAGTTGACACATTCTTAAATTAAAACCAAAACAACCAGTGCGAACGGGATATTGTAAAGCGATTTGGTTGTCGAATGAAGCTACATGGCTCATCAGTAATTGGGGTACTTTATTTCTCATTTGTGTTAAACCGCTTCTTCGTCTTTTTATCTAAATATGTTCATTAGTTATTTGTGCCACGCCAATTAAATTGTTAGTTTTGAAGTTGTATCTTTTTAGGAGCAGGAAGCCCGAACAACTCCTTGTGATTTCTCTATGGGCCTTCCTATTGGATTTTTCGTTCGTAACGATAATTTGTTTCTCCATTCTTGATGTTATGAATTTACCCCCAAAATGCACACTGAATTGAACTCCAGCACATAACCAATGCATAATACACATCCAGGCCACAAAATTAAACGTAACATCGGAATATAGTACCTAAACGAAGTTCACAAATCACAGGTCATGGTTTTACCAAAACCAAATCTGAAAAAGGTTTCCAAGGCCTAAACAGACTTTTTCCTGATATTCAAGATTTATCCTCTCAGTAAGCTTAAGACAGAAACGAAAACAAAGTTGCCTCATGGTGACCTGTGACTCATGGTTCGCTTTCGGCACCAACAGTCCTATTTGTCCCCACCTGCAGTTTGAGATATTGTCTATTCTTTTCCATTAGTCTTTCGGATAGTTCACTATACCGCTTTTTCGTGTCTTCCAGCTCCTTCTTATCATCTGCAGAAAAAAAAAGCAAGGGATTGTAGACGAATTCCAAAACTGTAGAAGGTACAGAAATCTGTCTCTTTATATATTTTTTTCGGAGACAACTCAATTTTGTAGTCCTTACTTGATCTCTGAGTTTTCAAAGCTGTGGAGGTTATTTAGGGCAGTTAAGGACGAACAAAGCGCCTTAGCTTCTAAAAAACAAAATAAGTTGTGATTTCATGGCCGGCTACGGGTCTAAGTTTTGAAATCACTAAATGACTGACCGTCCGATAAATTAACGAAAACTAGAATGCTGGCAGGAGTCAAAATTATTGGGATTACTCGCATGTGAATGAGTGAATCAGGGTTAAATTTTTAAAGTAATTGGGCATGCTTACAATAACATACTACTGATATGCACCATTTAAAATAACTTAAAGTTCTTAGTTTCAATAATGAAGATAAATATGATATTTGAAAACAGGCGCTAAGCTTTATCAAAGCAGGCCAGTCACTTACTTTTTTTAGAGCAAAAATAAGAGAGACTGTTCAGACGTGATAATAATCAAAAAGCGTCCATGCGTTGAAACTTCGAACGTAGCAACAACTCAACAATCCAACTCGGATTTAGGTCGGCGTTCCGTAGTCCCCTTCGCATAGGTGGTGGCGTCAATTGAAACTATATTTGCTCGCATACATACAGCGTCTAATTTTACAGTTATAATTAAGGATACAGTTCAGTTCAGTTTGAACTTTGGAAAGAACTTGGTTGTAGTACTGTTCCAGCTGAGTTGCCTTTTCCTTCGCCTTGTTAGCAACGTAGTCTTGATACATTTTCTCCTGGTGGGTCTGAAGAAAGAAACGTCGCAGAGAATAAGTCCATTACCCTGCGCAAAGAGTCGTCTTTAGTCTTGAGGAGGGGGATCTGCTATCATTTTATACGAACAATTTCATCTTAAAATCAGCATTTCAAACCCAATGCGTAAGGTTTGACCAAGCCCCTAAGGCGGCCTTCTGTCCTGTTAAGTCGGACGATCGGTTATACCAAACTAAAGTTTTTCGAACATGTGAACAAAAATTACCGCAGACTTAAAGAATTTTGTGAGCTACCACCGGAAATTCGTTAAAACTTCTTTTTTTCTTAGATAAACTGGCCATGCAGCACAATTTATGTTTTACATTTGTTAATCTCGCCAGGGAAACAGCTGCAGGTCACCACATTAGTCATCTCAATTGTCAAGTAATATGATCGATATCACCCGTACAAATACTCTGATTATGGACTCGGGAGTCTTAGGCCCTGCTTATATGGAGAAAAGTTTTCCCTTGCAAGAGGGTCACCCTCCCAGCCGAGTCAACTTAAGCGAGAATTTATATGAGAAAAGAATTAACCCTTTTGCCCGAGTTAAGAGTTGCCCGCCTCAGTTTCGGTCAGGAGACTGGGAAGACAGCTCTCACGCATGCTCTCGTCATCTTGCCTTGACCGAGACCCGGCTAGGCGAGCCAAAGTGTTTACATGGAAAAAAGTTGGAGGGTGACCCTACCGTCGAAAAAGGCCGGTTGACCTGGCTGGGCGGGTGACCCTTCCAGCAAAGGCATGGGTCGCACTTGGCAAATCTTTGCCGGAATTTGTTTACTTTGCGGTGGAAATCTGTCATCGCGGGCCTTTGCCTAGTGCGACCCCAGGTTTTTCGCTTCGGCAAAAACTTTGCGAATCGGCAAAACATCAAATACACCGTAGTGCTTGGGTGGTGCTGGCAGATTTTCGCAAAGTCGAGTCAAACAATGGGAATCACAGCGGTAACTGTCAACGCTTGTCAGTGTACCATGAAAAACGATGCGCGCGGGAAGTTCAGTTCTAGTTCGCGGTTTAAAATACGGTTAAATGAAGTTCTTGTGACTCGAAGCTGCTGACGAAAAAATTCCTCAGGTACTGATATGTCGTAGTAGTGTAGATCAAACCACGACTGTAACGGGCGGGGAACTGACCAGGCATATGGTGATCGAGCTATCCTTCGTCGACGTTGATGTCTTCCTCTGATCATGGCCGCAGTTAAAACAGTAAAACATTCCTCTGCCCATCGTTCGTATATCAAGCGAAAGACAACAAACTTCTGTAAGTTAAGCTGAATGAACAGAAGGAGAATCACCGTAATAACTATGAGCACTCCTTCTACGGGACGCATACTTGTTTCTTTTTAGACCGCGATTGATATCATGCCTTTCGAAAGCACATTGGTAAACGACGTGGTATCTAGTATCTGGTTACTGACAAATATCTCCCTAGTGCGACCCGCTGTTTCTATCTAAAAGTTTTCCTTTCCGGTTGCGGTTTCAAATTTTTGTGGTTTTTTAGCCGGCAAAGATTAAAACTTTTCCCAAGTGCGACCCATACCAAAGCCAACTAATTTTTTTCTCATGTAAACGGTTCCCGCCAAGGAAACTCCTAATATGGGCAATCACATTACTGCATTTCAAATGACGTCAAAGCGAAACTTTCCAGAAAGTTCCATGGAGAGATGACGTTGTTTGCATCCCTGTTCGCTAAGCCAATGAAAATTCGCGCTCGTTTGTTATTGTTTGATAAGCCAATTAAATGTTTTGCATTTTTGTTTGCGTTCTGTTTTTACATTTATTTTTCATGGTCATATGAAAGTCGCTCTAAGTCACTATCTAACCGTTTCAGTCTGTGACCGCTTGAGCTGCTCACCTAACTGCGATGATCTACCCAGCTTTCACTTAGTGATCTAAATACGGTGTTTGTGACCTCATAAATTATTCATGAATGTCAAAATCATCACATGAAAAGGCGTTTTCTTACTTGGTAAGTCCAGAATGCCAGTGCCCTGGAGCAAATCTCCATGATCACCTCTGGTTTCTGCCCAGCCAGCACCATCTATATAGAATTTTAAAATGCTGTGAATTGCTGACAAAAACATTTAAAATATTCATGTAATTCATTAGTCATAGTCATAGTCACAGTTTATTTACCCACCAGGAGTTTAGGAGTCGTTACTAGTTGAAACACTCTTGTGCAACCATGATATATATATTACCACAGAGGTCAGATCACAACACTGCAAACTCCATGCCCTACTCTTTGCGACAAGTGTGTGGGTTCCTTTATGTCCCAAAGGGTTATGAACATTGATTAGGGTTGTGAGACGGGGCCTACGGTTGATCATCCTTATCCGCAAAGACTAGAAAGTCTAGAACCATTTGCAGATATCATTACAAAGGCAGCAGACCCTGAGTGTCGGTCCGGCAGGAGTCAAACACAAGAGCTCCGCAAGGCAACCCGGTGCTCAACCAACTGAGTCACCGGTGTACAGTGATTCACCTCTGACGGGATGAAGTCCAACTTACAAGTGACCAGCTCCCAGATTTGGCTCAGTTGGTAGAGCAGTGCAGTGCAACAGCACAGTCATCGGTTCAAGCCCCATTCAAGCCCGGAGTTTTTTAAGTCTTTCTTCACAACTGCTTATTTAAGTTGTTGTTTTTAATTTTCAATGACCTCCAATGCAACACTCAGCATTTTAAGTATACTTACTGATTTGAATTGCTCAGATGCTTGCAGATCCACACGAATGACATCAAATTTGGCACTGAGGTTTGTTTCGCCTAGACAGAATAGCAAATTAACTAAGAATTGTACGTCAATCAATTTTAGAGGTTCCCTGGAAGTGAAAATAGCTCTGTGTTGGAAAATGTAAGACCTCAGTAAGTGTCCATGACAATAAGATATGAAAAGTATAGAAGTACCGGTAATTCCTCGCACTTACCTACACAATTTAAGCAACTGTCTCAAATCTTATAGACACCTGAAAAATTCAGGTGGCTTCAACAGCATTTCAACCCATGACCTCTGCAGTGTCTATGCAATTCTCTACCAACTGAGCTATGAAGCCACTGAGTTAGGCTCATGTGTTCCTGTTAGAGGACTCAATGAATGAAATGCCGTAAATGTATATATTTGAAGTGCAAGTAGTCTATTATTTGTTTGATTCCTTGTTTATTTATCAATTTCTCTAATTACACAGTATTCTAAATTGCACCAGAGTACCTATTGCTGTAACTCTTCTGATTGAGTTACACAAGTACTTATTACATTATTTTAATGGGCACATGACTTGGTTAGCGTCTTATCTTCTATCTTATTTCGGGTACCCCGATTTCTGTTTAAAACACTTTGTAAAAGCTCCATCTTTCTTTATTTAGGGTACAAACAAATATTGTTGCTGTCCATACTGGAGCCAGAGTAAGTAATAATCTTTTCCTACTTCCCAATAAGTATTTATCTATGTCTGTTTATCCCCCTCTTTCTCCATTAAAGCAGACTCCAAAGAACTAACAAAAATGCAAATTCTGCAACATCTTTAGAGTATAAATTCAGCATTGTGTGTGATAACATGGAAGTATTCCTAAATTCTTAACTTTATTGCTACTACATTAAAAATACCATTAATTTTCTGTTTTGTTTTTTTTTTTTTCCTGGGGTGTACGAGCAGATGGAATTAGCTAATGCATAATTCAAGTGACATTTTTGTTATTAATCTGCACTTACATGCAGGGCACACAAGACTCTTGTTGAACTCTCTTGTGCCATCCTCATCACAAAAAATATCTTTTTTCAGTGTAAAGGCAACACTACATCTCATATACGTATATACGGTATATACCCTGACAATGCACACCCCAAATAATCATACTTTTTAATTGAATAAATGTTTGAAAGAAAACTTGCCCTGAGTGGGATTTGAACCCACGTGCCCCCATTACTAGTCAGGTGTGATCACCACTACACCACCAGGACAACCATACTGGCAACACAGCCATCAAAGGGGTGATTTACGTGGTCAGGGCGTGGGCCTCCTGGGAAATTTTCTTTCAAGGTGACAAGGTAGGGGAGCCTATAACTCCACTTGAAACCCAACTAAGCATCAATTTAATGATGCACGACCGTAGTCAACTTGGCGGATCACAAGGAAGGATCCTCGAAGGATACAGGCTAATTTTTATTTTCATAGAGTGTAGGAGAGAAACCCTGACAATGCACACCCCAAATAATCATACTTTTTAATTGAATAAATGTTTGAAAGAAAATTTGCCCTGAGCGGGATTTGAACCCACATCCCCCCGTTACTAGTCGGGTGTGATTACCACTACACCACCAGGACAAGGTTCCATGCTGGCAACACAGCCATCAAAGAGGTGATCTACCTGGTCAGGGCGTGGGCCTCCCAGGAAATTTTATGTATATGTATGTGTATGTGTATATGTAGGATGCATGAAGTTTGAATTTCTAAAACTGAAAATCTGGAAAAAATCTGCAAGTAAATTAGTCTGTGTTATGATTCTAATGTTATCTGAGTTTGGAGCAAAGGGTGTTGAGGATGAAGATAATAGGGACCTTTAGTTCGGTGTACGAGGACGACTATATGAATAGGGGTTTTCCGTACAGAACATGCGCAAAAGGTTTGGAGGCCGACATTTTTCGAAATGCACATGATCAGAACGCAAAACGCATACTGGTAGTCGTTCTCCTGCCCCGATCTAAAGGTCCCTAATGATAACGATGATGATGATGATGATGGATATGATTTAGTAGCCGGAGGACAGGAATGGCGGAAATAAAAAGTTTGAGATGAAATATTTTGTGGCTTGGTATTCCCACTGAAATATAAGCTTTTTCTGTAATTCCTACTCACTTTACAGTACAACACAATATTCAACTTAAAAAATTCAATCTTTCTTGTCCATAGTATAATATCCATATTTCAAATGCCCATCCTTTTACATTTGGACACTTTGCCAATGGAACACCTTGTGAAAAGGATACGAGAGCAAGAAGTAACCTGTGGAATTAAAGTGAAGGTTAAAAATGAGTTTTAAATTACCTGAAATTAATAACTAGCATCAATTTAGAATTTTATGCACATTTCCAGTTCTTCCTTACCCAAGCATGTGTGTTCAGCCTTTTTCTGCACTTCCTAAAGTTGCAGAGGAGGTCATTGTCCATATTTTCTGAAGCCAAGTTTAAACTCCTGATCTCATTTAAACTCCTGGGAACTAAGATATACATGGCCCAAGCAGTTAATTTTGCTTGTTCTCTTTCATACAAAACATTACACACTTTGAAGGATACAGTAATTATTGCAATAGGGCAGGGTCCAAAGTGCAAAAGTGTTTGAAACAGGACAAGTGGTGTGCATAGAATTTGCTAACAATAAATAGTCGTAAATCGACTTTAGTCACTTACAGTACGTTATTAGTGCTTACGTGCAAATCAATTCAACTCGAAACTGGACTGCAACAATGAAACTGTTCCTAAACAGAAACCCTATGCCAACTTTTCAGAAGATAACTAGAATTAAAAAAATAAAGCAGGGATGGTCAATTTTTTTCAGGAACATCCCGTTTCCCCTTTGTGTCGTTCATTTGACTTTCCTTGAGACGGATTGAACTGATGTATCAAAGACATCGTTGAGTCATCAAAAGAAAGATGGAGATTTTGGATGATGGACAATTAAGACAAGGGGCAGGGTTATACCTAACAAAAAGAGAAATGAGATTAAGTGTGCCACTGGCACTTTTAGTGGTTTTAAAGGGTCTTTAACTCCAACATGTTGTATTCACGTTTTGAGAAAACGAGGTTGCAGCCATAATACAATCAGCGTTGTGTGGAATGGTAAGAAACCTGATACTTTTAAAAGTACTATTAAAATACCTGTAAATCTTCCGATATCAATGGGAAAGCTATAACTACAGAAAGACCACATAACACTCAAAGAGTTCTAAAAAGTGGCAGAAAGCTCTCAGTTTGTAAGTGAATCTTTCAGTCTACGATCCTATTAATTTGAGATTTTCACCTTACACATCACTGTCAGGTCTGTAAGTGTCTGTCGTTTAAATATCACGAAGATGGGTATGTCAGAGTATCGATACTAAATTACTGCTTGTTTGCTTCACCTACCTATGGAACATTGCCTGTCCTTCTTTGTAAAGCTGACAAGAATTTCATGAGAAAAGCCCAGGCGCAATAATAAAATCTTTCGCTGCAAACTGGCGCATGCTCACAAAGAGGATACTATCCATTGTCTTCTCCATTCCCTCTCGATTTTTCGTGGTAAGCCACTGATCAAAGGAAACGAGGTCTCAAAGTCGGTCTCAATAAATGTTCCTTCTTCGAAGTTTATTTGTTGCTTCTCTTGCTGGATATTGGAGATTATTCCCGAAACGTTTTCTCATGGCTGCAAGTTGGTCAAATGGAGAATATTCATCTGCATTTGTTACCTGCCCCAATGCTGACGTCGCCAAGAAAATAGCAAGGTTGGTTTATTCAGTCATCGATAAACAATACAGTATGGGGCCCAGTTCTCGACCACAAAAAACGTAAACTTGTATTTCTTACCTTGGAATAACCGTAAGGACTTGAAATTTCAAAGACAACTAGCTTCAGCATTCAGTTTACACATTTAAAGCTATCGACTGCTCAACACTGTTTTCTCCCGAGTAATAACGAAAACGGACGCGTCGTTCGTGGGCCCAGTTATCGGCCAGCGCGGCCCAGTTCTCGGCCTCAAAAGATCAGAGTCCGCTCGATTCCACAGAATAACGCTTTATCACCAATTTTTGTTGTTAAGTCAGTAATAAGGCTTGTGTTTGATATTTCGCCCACAAAGTATCCTTAACGAGCTTTGTTTCATGTCAGAAAAGGACGTTGCACACCTAGTTTTTCTCCTAGTTGCTCTATGGCAAGCGAGGCCAAAAAAAGAGTTGAGTATTTCAAAATGGGGTCCGGTAAGCCAGAACTCATAGTTTTAATTCATATCTACTGTCAGAACATGCCACCCCATTACAGCTTTACTTTTACAAATGATTTGATAAGAAAACTCCATACAAAACTATGAGCGCTTTTTAGTGTTGTCGACGGCGAGCAGGGTGGCCGAGAACAGGAGGACGTTTATTACAAATCGATAAATTCGATACTCTATAAAATCGATCGTAATCGATATTTTTCGATACTAATTCATCGATTAATATCGGAAATCGATAATAATCGATAACAGAGTTTTTTGTGATTATCGATTTTGATCGATTTTATCGATTTTCGTAATTACAGTTCGATTTCAATTGATTTTCATCAATTTATATTGAAAATATCGATTTTGCTCAGTGTTGTGCTGATGTAGAAAATTGTTTGTGTGCTTCTTATTGATCACGTGACTTTTTGTTATCACCTGTCTGCTATCGCTAGTAACACGTATCGCCAAAGAAACGGAAATCTGCGGAAATAGCTGGACTCCCGTGTGTATCGGCTAATTAGATATTGATCATAGGCTCGATTTCCGCCGCTCTCTCTCGTGCGATTTACGTTCCTCCCCGAAAAGAGACGGTTGGACTCGTGAACAGCGGCTGGGAATCGAGCTTTTGCAGAAACGAAATTCATTCAGGGATAGGTTTCCGTTGGTGGAGGCACGCCATCTTTTGAGCAGTTCACAGTGTATACATGTTTACACTGATCTAAACAGTGTGTGGTCTTCGCTCGAGCTCCGGGGAGGTTAAAAATTTCCCCAAATGCGAATGGGTTACTGTATCTCAGATTTATGGCCAGGAGCGGAAGAGGATTTACAGTAAGACAAAACCCGTACTTTGGAGTTGACCTATTTTCTCGGCCGAGTAAACCGATATAATCGATAATCTGAGCCAAAATCTTGGGGTTGATCTCTCATACACCAGTCAAGTTATTCTAGCTAATCGATGAACAATTATCGAGTATTATCAAGTAATATTGAGTAATCGATGAGTTTTCGGTGATCGATTTCTATCGATTTGTAACGTCCTGGAATAGGCAAATACGCAAAAGTACCAAGGAAATATTGAGGAGTGAATTTAGGTCAAAGAATAAAATAGGCCAGGAAAAGTTTATATTTAACTGAAAGCTTTATCACTCTACGTTCTTTATGCCAAGAATTGGCTTATTTGGGTCTCCTATACGGATAAAATATAAACTTGAATTAGACCATGTAATTCGAGTAGCCGTAAACAAACACGTTTTCGTGGAAACCAAATTCACCTACCTTCATGTCACCTCGACTTGCTCACAGTATATAGTAGCTGTAAACTCCAAGCTCGGCAGGACGAAAGGCAAGGAATCAAGCTACCTTTGGAAGCAATTGCTTTTTCTTCAGATTCATTTGTGGTGCAAAAAATAAACGTTGAACAAAAAGTGGCCGAGAACTGGGCCCCTTACTGTACAGCTGACAAATTATAGCAGGTCACAGGTCATTGTTGTCACCAATACAGAAAGTATCCTAAACATTCATAAAAGCTAACCTTCGGCCTAATTAGGTCTAAAGAAGAGTTTTAGGCCTAAGGTTAGCTTTTATGATTATTATAAAGGATACTTTCTGTATAGGTAAAACAATGACCCGTCACCTGTGACCTGCGTTTTGTACCCGCTGGGCATAGCGAATACGACGCACAGATGTTCGCAAATGTAGAGACCCAAATTTATGTGTGGGGGCGGGGAGGGTGATCCCTTATGAAATGTGTTTTTTTTTTCTGCAACCTGAGCAGCAAGAACCTATTCATCAGCATTGAATCTAACTTCCCAATCAATTTCAAACGTGTCAGTTTAACCCAGTCTTCGTCTTAGAAACCCTTAGTAATTTCCCCCCCCCCCCCCCCCCCCCAGGAAACGCTGGGCATTTGGTTGTCTTCTCTGCCCAAGGAGTGGGGAATTAGACTTTTGCATGCGTGGGGTGAGGAAAATTGAACCAGAAGTGTCAGGATTTTTCTTTTTCGGGCGCCAAAGTCGCTAACAGCTATAAAACATGTGTTTGTACGAGATGGAAGAGTTTGGAGGAAGAAGGGGCATAACTGTCTTGCACGATTTTAAGAAGCATGGAATTTTGTTCATTTTACATGTATTGAAATAGAAGGTATAAGGGCAAGAGAGTTTACCATACTTCACTTTTATTTTCATACAGAGGGCTTGTACAAAAGAAGATTGCAGCCTGTGTGAATATAATTCCTGGAATTACGTCGGTGTAAGTGCAAAAGGCCTTAAGATCCTGCTTCAGATCATATGTATACATATATAATTTTTTTTACCTTGGAGTTTAACCCACTCACTCCTAAGAGTGGCTCCAATTGACAAGTCAAATTCTGTGCCATATATTAGACAGAGTAACATCTGTAAGCTCACTCTTGGGAGGGAAATGGTGAAAGGGGACAAGTTTTTGAGTGGACCTACATTCTGTGACAAAATTCCTTGGAACAGTACACGAATATACAGATCTGAAGCTCTTGTGGCTTAGTCTCCTCTCACAATGTTGCTTGCACGCGAGTTTCTGAGCCCATAAATGTGGCAAAACAACATTGTGGGATGGCAAGGTACTGCAAAGTGTTTCAACAATGCTGTGTATTGTTTTTCACCCATTCACCCCTAAAGCAGCCCCAATTTATGAGTAAAATCGCCAGCCATTCTGGGACATTAAAACAAAGAGACCTGAACCAGTCAAGCTTGACTTGCCTTTGTTTTAATGTCCCAGTGGGTGAATAATAATGAGCTTGCCCTCCAACGGTGGATTTTGTACCATGTGATCGTTAGTTGCAAAAAGCCTATTGGAGATTGAAGCCTGACAGTGACTCTCAGGAGGGAGTAGGTTAAATGTCATCCATCCCACTAAAGTCCCACTAAATTTGCATGAATTAAAAGGAAAGTGGTGAGTTGACTTTGTGATAAGGGCAATTATTGCATTTCGACATTGGGTTTTATATAGTTGGCTGACTGATCATCCACTATTGGCGACCACCTCCTAAATGGAGACCACTTCCTTGGCTGACAAATCCTGGCATACAAACCATGAATTTACACTTAAAGGGGAAAGGATGGTGGGCACCTGTCACACTAAGAAAAACCGTGGAAAGATTGGGAGTGTATTAAATAAGCCCAATGGCCACCATTTGTAAAGAATTTCTCCAACCTGAAAAAAACACTGCAACATATTAATTGAACATGCAATGTGTGTTGGTTCTAAGCGCATGTGAGATCCCAGGATATCCCCAAGTTTAGTAGGTAATGCCATTGACTAAATGCAATGGATGGAAAACTGCTTCTTGCTGTAAACATTAATTTTTGAAGTGTATAAGTCGTAAAGAGGTAGCAGGTATCATGCAAAAAAGTGGTCTGTAAGTTCTACGCAAGTGTTCAACCTGAGCTCCCATAAGGGGCTGCCTCTAGCATTTAGCCAGATTAGTGCAACAATGCGGTAGTGAAAATATCTACCAAATCACAGGCCACCATCTTCAAGTTGCTGGCTTCTAGTTCTTTAAATAACTCATTCAAAACTCAGCACTTATTACTGAAACAGAACTTCAGATTGTAAGGTACAAGGCAGCTTCAGTGTCTAAACTATCCAAATGAACTTTAAGTTAGTACTTTTCTTATTAATCAGATATACTTGGGAAGGCAAGGTAGAGGAAGATGCAGAAGTTTTAATGGTGAGCAACACATCAGTAAAGTAATTTTATCTTGATTAAATTATTGCTCATGTGCATGGGAAAACTTCACAATTATTAAAGGATAACATCGTCTTCATCCAGGTTTTAACAGCTACGTATCACTACTACAATAATAAGCACATTCATTGTCCACTTTTGTCTTCAAGTCGGAATAATTATGAGGATCGTTATTGATCCTACAGTTTAGTGTAAAATTGTTATTAAGTTGATTATTAATTTTGTCTAAGTAACCCATTGACTCCTGATCTGCCCCACAATAATTAAAATTGTGTGGTGTTGGACAACGTAAAATATATTACCAGTAATCTCACTCCTAAGAGTCAATGGGTTAATTGCTGTAATTCAGATATTATCAGCTCAATTGAGAGACTCTATTGTAGGGCTGCTAGGAATATTTTTAATTTACATATGTACCTAAAGATATGTCATCTCGTCGAGTATTAAACTTTGCAAATTGGATCACAATCTGGTTATATTACAAAGTGGAAATTTTTAAACTATTAAATTTACATTTTTATAAGGCAAATAATAACATTCTTCCAGACTGCCTTTCAAGGAACATCTTCAAAAAGAGAGAAAGTTCTTACTCATTACACGGTCAGAATGTAGCTTCGATCCAGAGATACAATGGCAGATTATTGAGGGACTCAGTTTAGCCTTTTGTGGGTCAGCCCTCTGGAATTTAGTTAACTGTAATGTTAAAATTGACAATTTTACTTTTAAGGAAATCAAAAAACGACTTATTAGTAATTACCAATTGAAAGAATATTTTGAAGACTTTCTCTTCCACAGTTCAACTACCTCCACCTCTCAAAGTAGAGACAGTGATTACGTATATTTTTAGAATTTATAAGGTATTAGATAATGCTTTGTCCTTTAATAGATTAGTATTTTTATATTTAATATTTAACATGTAACGTTCTGTATTTTATATTTAATGTTTAATATGTATCGTATATACGATACACGATAATTAATGTCTTTTATTATTTTTATGTATTTTTAACTAATATTTGTAGGTCTTAGATTAAATACTTGACTGTACACACGACCCTACAAGCTTGGCAGCCTGATCTCTTATCATGTATAAATAAAGGCTTTATGTTTAATAATATGTTAAATTGCCAGAATTCTATGTGCTTAAATTCATGTTCTTTTTCTTTTTTCATGTCAAGACACTGATTGTTATTTGCCCTTTTGTAGATGATAAAAACAAAAACAAACAGACTTGGTGACCTCACTGATTATGTCAGGTATAAAATTAGCATACATGTGCATCACTTTGTATTTCAAATCAAATAGAAATCTACGGTGTAGTTGCTTTTTGGTGTTAATGGTCCAGAAAGGGAAAGGAAGATTGCAGCTTACTGCCCTATGTTTATTCTATATGATAATTTAAAAGTCAATAACTATTATTTACTTTGTGCTGTCTCGTACATAATAACATTGCATTGCAATAAAAATATAAGTGACAACGCCAAGGGGCAGGTACAAGAGTCGCACTGATCATACACTCACCTCCGAGAGAGCAAAAAACGGTTTTGTAAGCCAAACCTATTCGATGCTTGCTGCGATTTCACCAAGGTTAGCCTAAAGATTAGGGCTTGGGTTGATTTTTCAAGGCCTTATCATCATTTTTACATCAATCTGAGGTGAGCGATCCGAGTTGATCCAATCCGACTTTTATACCTGCCTCAACGCAAAGGCAAGGGGAAACATGTGGTTCTAATTACAGTGTAAAACTGAGAACACCTTTCTACATGTACCTCTTTTAACTTTCATGGGGGTCTCTTGCTGTGTATGACTCTTGCTGTGTATGACTCGCTGATACTGTACACTTTTTAATTTGGCCATCATTGAAAAGAGGGAATTTGAAAGTGATAAATAATAATTCTTATCATTACATTTATATCATTTTTAAATTTACCTAGTAAGCATTTTCAAATCCATGCTATAAAAGAAACAGAACTATATTTGGTGGTAATAATTATAGACCTTGTTCATAAATGACACTTGTTTTGTTATTGTTTTGCTACAGTGTATGTGCAAATTAGCCTACCAAGTAGGTGAAATTTTAGCCAAAGGAGGAGACGGCGGAAAGTTTAGACTACCTACCATTAGCCTCATTTTAAAGCTGCAATAATTCTTTTCATTTTACTGTATGATATGGAGACTTGCTATGCTAATTTGCACTTAGACAAAAGAATTATAAATTGACCGTGATTTAATAAGGTCTATAGAATTTGAATTGTTAACCCTTTCACGACCATAAATGCCAATAGACCAATTTCGATATATTAAAATTCAGTCCTAAACAAAAGACATCATCTCGAGGCTATGGGGAATAAATGTAAGGATTTGTATGAGTTTATTCCCCAGAGCCTCGAGATGATGTCTTTTATTTAGGACTGAATTTTAATATATCGAAAGTGGGCTATTGACACTTATAGATTTTACTGTAGACTGTCTAACGCCAGACGATTTTACTCGTCAATGGGGAAGCCGTCGGCGGTGAAAGGGTTAAGGTTCATCCTTTTCAACCAAAAATAAGATCATCACTCCGTCTCCCTAGAATAATTATAGCCCATTATGTCGACTTGGATAAAGGAATAAGCATTGTGGCATTCCTCAAAGTTCCGAACTCATATATAGGCCGCACCCCCAACTTAGAAGCATGATTTTGGAAAAAATAAAAACTCCAAAAAAACACTCTTCTAAAAAAAGTTGGTCGTTTGTTCGCAGATGTTACGGGTAACAATAAACTTGACGAAATCTAATGTAGTGTATTTGCAGCGACATTAATAAGTTAATCGACTCTGAAATACCTTTTAAAAGTTTCTTTTTAATCAATTTTCCTATTCCTTGTGTCTGACAACAGTTGTCTTC
>NC_090870.1:56644801-56647301 GCF_036669935.1 Montipora foliosa
GGTAGGGCGCTTTGAGGTTCAAAAAGACTTCTGTTAGCACCAGGAAGCCGTCCACACTCTCACATGGCAGTGGCCACGAACGCAAGAAGACCGCATGAAATATTTGATATTAGGAATTTTGAGCAGAACCAATACCTGATGACCTCTGATAATGAAAATCCCATTCTTACGAAGGACTCTTTCATCTCCCGTTCCCAGTAACAAAAACCCCATTTCCAGTAATCAAAGCTATTTTCCAATCGCAAAAATCAGGTCAATCCTAGCTCCCGTCTTACCCCTTCACGACCCTGTAGTTAAGCTTTGTAGGGCCTGGGTAATATGCCAGCGCACAGCTACTCTCACCTCGGGGCATGAGTACGAGCAGCGATAACTCGCCTGAAATGACTCGCTGGCAACTTCAAATAACAGTGATGCTGTTATTCCATTCGTCCTTTTATATTTTTGTGGCGGTCTTCGTTTTTGGTCTTCGTTTTCCACATACCGGTCTGAGTGTGTGGAAAACGAAGACCTTGCAGTAATTCGCCTGAAATGATTCGTCGGCCACTTCAAACAACAGCGATGTTCTGTTTGGTTATTATTATTGTAGGGTGTTTTGGGGAAATTTTTACTTATAATCACGAGTTTAAAACTGGAACATGGTAATGTGGAATTACTTTACTGGTAAAATTATCGTTACATCACAAACAAGATGATTCTGAGAAAAAACTATCTATACCCAGGCGGTCTGGCAAAAGCTTGATAAACGTCGGGCCGACCTTTTTCATCCATTTCAATCTTGTCCATTTGAGTCCATCCATGCTTCTCTTTCCTTTTACTGTATTTCTTTCATGTTGTACAACAGATTTGAGTGGTTATTGAAATGTTGCATTCTACTTTTTAGGCAATTTGGGTGTCCTGAATTTACATCCTTTTTCGTGACATAGCCCCTTTAACGATCGTGTTTGCAACCTCTGTGTCCGGCCTATTTGTTAAAAAATAATGTCAACAATAATCGTTAGCATAAACCTGTGGCATTATTTTACGTGAGCACATTTGTGTTGGTCCTTTTTCGTCATCTGATAAAATGGGAGTGGAAAGGTTGGACTGCACAATGACTGACACGTGTTATGTTTTGTGACAGGAATGCCCAGTTCAGTGGAAGACAACCCAATGTCATATATACTGAGATACATAGCTTCCCAGAAAAATCTCTCTAAGGAGGGAGATAGAAAGAAAGAGCTGGAATTTCAAAGGGAACCTTCAGCCTTTGCCATTAGGTCTCCACTTATGTCCAGAAATGGGCAAGGCTTCAAAGGACATGTGTAATACCCCTTTAGATTTTCTTCCTTTGCATGTTTTCTTGTGAGTTTCCGCATCTGCCACATTGACCAAGCGTGGCACAATGTCTGCGGTTGTTGTGTGGAGGAATATTTATTCGCAGTGTGCCATATAAAATTAAAAGGAAGTCGGAGCAACGACAAAAGCAACGTCAATCAAAATTTTACTTCAGGACGGTTCCTACTATTGTTATTGCGCATACGTTCTGCCCTGCTTACTAATAAAGGGATATTTTTAAAAGTAAAAACTATCAGGAGAAAGCAGAACTTAGCAAGTGCTGATCTGGTTTGAGCGTGACCACGCATTTTTCAGAGATAATTAAGCTTCAATTAGGAAGACACTGCCATACATTGCTTTGTATTTTAAAGCTTTTTGAAATATTGTTGATCAATTATCTTTGAAAATGCGTAGTTACCGCCAATTTTCTTTTAGGATTTCATTAACACTTGTTAAGATCTGCTTTTACCGCATGTTCACAAATCGCACAAAACATACCTTCGAATTAGTAGGTACCGTCCTTAAGGCCCGGGCAAATGGCTTCATCATTTTGCTTCAACATCCATTCGCTTTTGTCGAACGATGTTGACTGCTTGGGTGCTCAAACGGTTTCGACACATCAACATTTCATTCAACAAAGCTTCACGAGAGGCCCGGTATTCAATCACAGGCTGCAGCCGCAGTTGTTCATATGGATACGTCATTGAGAGACCTAATAGTGCGCATGCGCGTACCCAACAATGTTGAATGAATGATGAAATGGTATATAAAAATGAATCATATGAACTGCGGATATGAAATCAAGTGAAGCTATGATCTTCGCAGTTATGAACGCAATTTTTACAATTGCGTAGAGAAGCCTGAAAAATTCATGACTTCAAACGTCAGTGGCTTCATAGCTCAGTTGGTCAGAGCGTCGCGCCGGAATCGCGAGGTCACGGGTTCAAACCCCGTTGAAGTCATGAATTTTTCAGGCTTCTCTACGCAATTGTAAAAATTGCGTTCATAACTGCGAAGATCATAGCTTCACTTGACTGTTGAATGGGTTGTGATTAGGATGGATACTCTACAGGCAGACAACCCTAAGGATACGAGAGCGCGTGACGTCACGTTATTTTGAAACAGTTGTAACGGCCGATTCAACTGATCGAGGAAAATGTTCCATAAAAACTTCAAATCGCGATGT
>NC_090870.1:56652301-56667301 GCF_036669935.1 Montipora foliosa
AGGGCGAAAACCGTAACTTGTGACCCGTGGAGTAAAAAAGAAAAAAATAAACTTAAGTTAAAATGCAAAATGCAAAATCTCTCTCTATGTATATAATTTATTTATCTATAATATATATTAAATAATCCTAAAAAACTACATTGTGTGTACGGTCCTCTTTCTATCTAAAACTCAGACTGCAACCTTGAAAGTCCAGGCAATATTCAACGTGCCCGAGAGCAACGACCTCTGCATCTTCCACAGTACGTCTGTGCTTCTGCCTCCCACGAGCTCGCGCATTGTGACATCCAGCATTATTATTATTATCATTATTATTATTATTATTATTATTATTATTATTATGATTATCATTATTATTATTATTTCCTCTGCGTTTTTCACAATTACTGGCCTCGTTTGAGGAAGAAAAAAAATCCCTTTGGAAATACATCAGAAGTGAATCGCCAACCATTTTCCAGGTTTCCAGAAACAGGGTTGATGCAGGGTGAGAACATCTGTAGATTAAGTTAAATGTTGGTTTTTGAAGAAGTGGGGTGGAGCTTACCATACACCATTGTGTCTCGGAATCGATTTTAAGGACCTTTAAGACTCAACATCATGTGGGTTGCGCTTTTTGGTTCTTTACTACACTACATGTAGCTCTGAGACGCTTTCCTCTGAGAAGTTTTCCTCCTTATTTAATGAGTAAAGAGCAAAAATAGACATTAGGTGATAGCAGTACAATTTTTCATTTTGATAACCGATAGGTCATTGCAGCTATTAACGAAGCAATTTGACCATTTGCAAAATACGCTGATCTCATTAAGTCTGTCTTTTTTAAGGCTTCTTAACAACTCCTTTAATATGTTGCTTCCTTTAACAATAATTATTATTATTCGCCAAAGGCAAGGTGAATATCAGTGAATGAAAACTGAGATGAAGTCAAGGTTTTTATTCACTGATATTCACTGAGCCTGAAGTAAATACCAGTAAATTGTTTTTTGTATAATTACGTGTACATAGGTGATTATTTGAAAAATATGCATTTTCTTCAAAACAATAATTTTAACAAAACGGCTTGCAGCCATTTTGATAAAAAAAACCACTTTCGTGAATATCACAAGTGCAACCAATCAGAGAATTTTCAATAATCACCTATGTAATTAAACCAAAATAGTACAGTCACCTTTATAGAAAATTGTTTCATATCCCCCAGTTCCAAAATATTCCCCATCATAAACAAAGCTTTATTTAAGCAAGTTTCCAGATAAAAGATTATTTACAGAATATTAAATTAACGCAAAAAACTGGGGAAAGGAAAGTCATTTCTATTACTTGAAGATATTTTAAAGATTTGTACATGTAAGTCTTCAAACTTTAAACCCACTGATCGTCCTTTTCCTTAACTGTTCTAAATTACAGTCTCATGTTTCACCTTGCAGTTGGCTTAAGCATCATATGACATTCACAGTGTTAAAAATTAGAAAAATCTTGAGCAGACATAAAACAGAAAGTTGTTTAGGGTGCTTGCAAGATGCTGTTTCCATTCTTCAGTTGGAAAAAACCACCTCATCAAAAGGTTTACTTGAGACATACAAGCATCCCCTTCTGCAAGCAGGCAAAAGATTGTTTGATGACCAAACTCTTGTTTACATAATATTTCCAGACCTCTATTCACAATATGGTGGTGGTGAACCTGATGTATAGGATGGCGGACTGGTGCTTGTTGGTGGGTGGCTGTTAACTACTTGAAAAACAATAAATGAAACCAATATCAGCAAATTTTAATATTTGTTTAGTGATTATAAGCATTTGCTACTGAGTTTGCTTGTGAAGAATTGGACAGACCACTTTAATACCATTATGTTGAAATGGATGATATGAGTAAGTACAGGAACAAGCTTTGCTATTGCCTCTTTTGGGTCTGACAATACCACCCCTATATATCACTGTCTTGCTTTGCCCTAGCAAAATCGCACCCTTCCATAACATAATTAACAATTATTCTATGAGGGTGCGTGGGATACGAAGTGATAGATAACCCACCAAGTTGGTTATAATCATTTTATATCTAGCAAGGCCTAGTAGAATAATTGTTTTATTAAAAACTCCATGGTGTTCCCAGGGATAGTATTGTCGACTATGGCAACAATTTCTGCCACGGTCTATTCCGATCCAAAACGGCTTTTGGCGGCCATTTTTTTCTCAGAGCTGCAAAATGTTTTCAGCTTGCTTCATTGCTGATGCATTCCTTGGCCATATTAGGTACAGCAGGTAAATGAATTGATAACCTGTGTCCGGTGAGCCAATGAAAATGCTGGAAATCTGATATCCGTAGTCCAGTTTTTATGTTGGTTGTAAAAGACAGTGACCATGCTTAACAAACAATGAATTATTATATGTTAAGCCACCCCCACCCCTCCCTCCTATCCAATTTAGGTGACATCTATCACTATTTTGCCTCGTCGTAACAAAGACTAGTTTCACCCTTCCATATAGTACGAAAACCCATTGTGTGCTAAGCCACCCACTCCCCAGTTAGAGTCTTTCAACCCTTTGCCCTGGCAAAAAATTAACTACCGTAACAATCCATGTAACTGTACAGTTATTGTGTGAACACCCTGAGCTAAGATTTTGTGGATGACAAAAGTTTCTTCATGTCTGACATGAAGTTTAGCAAAAGTTAATCATTATTGGTGTACAGGTTGGTCTTCTTCCCTTGACTTTAAGATATACAATATTATTAAATGTACTTGCAACTCCGATCCTAGGTAATTTTAGATCATTTTAGGTCATTCCTTGTTTTAGTGACTACGACAAATTCTCCCCCTTAATCTTTCCACCTAACCTCCTAGCCCAAGCAAAGTTTTTTTCTTGGCAAGACTTGCTTTTCCTGATACCAAGATTGAATGGGAGAGGGGAGTGCAAGTGGTCAATGTAATGTAAAGATGAATTTTTCATAACAATTACTGTAGACTTCTCAGTTCAGTGTCTCGACTACATTGTACCTTTGTCACTTACTGTAAAGAATCATTATTGATCTTAATAAGAAAATAACCAACCTTGAGTTGGATTGCTATTACTGGTAAGCTCATCTGGTGGCACAGGTGCCCCAGGGTCTCCAGGGCACGGTAAATTATTGAGATCCACTTGAGGTGACTCAGGTATTCCTGTGACTACAACTGTAAGCTTTGGATCCACTGCATGACTGGATAAGCTTCCACTGAAGGTTGCCGGTGGTGAGTGTTTAGGAACTGGGGAATGGACAATAATTATTTGTTTTTATGATTACAGACTCCTTAGCTGCTCGTCTTTCTTTGTATTTAAGTCTTAGCATTACTATTATTGTTCAAGCGATCCAACCATAGAATGCATCTCAGTATAATGGGTGTACTTTTCAAGAATTGAAAACAGTGGCTTAAATTTATAATGGCGACTTTATTAAGTCACCATGTAAGGGTAGAGGTATTTTGTAGGACACCAAATACCAGATTCCAAATGCAGCATATTGATCAGCTTTGTAAGTTATAGACGAGTTCACACTCTTGAGTGCATCATGGGTGCAAGGCAACATGGCGGGTAATTCAAAGGTGTGGTATCCGTTCTTTGGAATTCCTTTATCATATGGCTTTTTTTGTCTCCATACATTCTCTGTAATTTTGTGCCTATGGAAATACAGGAAATGTATGGCATAAACTTTATTTAATAAAATAATTTGTACAATATCCATTCTCTCTAAATTTATTCTGCCACACATTTGAGCGCTGTTTTGGAAAATAAATTCAACTCAAAATTGCATATCACCGTTTTGAGCTTTCTTACAAACCTTGGAATTTTTTTCCATCTTGCCCTGATTACCCATGATGCACTCAAGAGCTTGAACTTGTCTATTCAAATTACTTATGCACAATAATCAAATCTATGCATCAACTTGAAAATTGATTATCTTTCAGTTATTGTAGTGCACATCAACACAGCTATAATAATGTATAAACACAGATTTTAAAATGGCTAGATTTCAGTTATTCTAGCGTACATGCATGTCTACATCCATGGGTATTTGCTTCAAGACCAATTTTAGAATGCTCAGCCTTCGGAACACGAACAAACAACAACTATCACGTATTCTTTGTAAACGGTTTCCACTCAAAATCTCAGAGATAAGAGACTTTATGCTTAAAATTACTATTAAACTCTTAACTTATCAAATCAATCATTAATTTTGATTCTCAAAAAAAAGATTTCATTTCTGGATGTCTTTAATTAATTCCTTACTTCGCTCTTGCTTTCTTTCCTCAAATTCTTTTAGAATTCTTTCCAGTATGTATCTCTGACCGGTGCACTTTTCTCTTATTGCGTGACAAAATTGGTCAAAGCCCGCAGATCCTCTAGAATCCACAAGATCCAACAATTTGTTGTTCTTCTGAATCGTGGTTTTCTCGGCTCTAATGTTTTCTTCGTCAAATTGATCAAGTACTCTTTTGGACCTCAGGTAAGTTATAATTTTGTCAGTTGCTAATTTTTCCACCAACCAGTCTCTAAGATCGATTAAAACGTCTTGTTTTATCGCCTCGTAAATGTCACTTTCTTCAACGGAAGTCGGATAGTTTGCGGCCATGTTGAAAATACATTTAAAAATACCTTGTTTAGAAAAAGCGGAAGTAGAGCTGCCGTTTAATGCGTCATATAACTTGAGACCAAATGCCAATCCAGAACAAACAGGAGAGAATTTAAACGTTAAACAGTTAGAAAAGACAACAGTGAAAGTCATATGTATTGTGTGCTGTCTGTAATGACTTTGCCTCCCTATGAATGATGCAAGTCAGATAGATGGTCTCCAATATTACATGTATATATATAAGTACACTATAATAAAGGATACATAAGCCCCTAACCTGGCTGAGAATCAGCACCGCTGGCTGTTTTTGTCAGTACTGTGTGTTCGAATTCTAAAATGGCGGACAAGGCAGTCCATCTTCCGATGTAGAAAAACGTAATGGGTCTTCCAAATCTCACTCCGGAAGAGGAATACCTTCTTAAAAAGTTTGCAGCATTGAAGAGAAAGGTATAGCCATTCATATGGCCTATACTTACTTTTAGCAGTAGTTAGTTTTAGTTTTGGGTGACAAATAGTTGCACGATAGGGGCAGTGTGGAACATTAATTAATTACGCTTTAGCAGACTTGGTGTAACGTTTCACGATTTGACACATAAACATGGTGGCTATGTGTGACACTGAATTCTGTTGTTGCTCCACAAAGAGCCATTAATAGTTGAGTGTTAAGTATTTATGAGTCAATGAGTCATGAGTCAATGAGTCAATGAGTCAACGAGTTAGTGCAGTTAATTAAACCATAAAATGAAAGCTAAAATTTCAGAGAGTGCTTAGGCCTAATCACTGAAACGAGGGCTTAGGCTTAATCAACAAATTATTGCTATATTGACCGTGAGTCTCATTGACTCATGACTCATTGACTCATTGACTCATTTGACTCATAAAACATGCGTTCTCTATGTTGAAAGTTTACACGGTCAAATGCCCCACCAGTTCTCCATGCAAGAAACAATTTTAATTGAAGTAAAAAGACTTAGAGAACTACTTCAAAAACCTTTTCCAGCATTGGAGGCTGCTGTCATGAAACATTTATTAATTTCTTTTTTTTAAGTTGAATGGTTAACCAGAAGGATTCACCCAGTCTTGACAAACTGGACGAGTTAAAAAAGATTCTGAGTTCATGTTTAATTTTGAGCAGTGTTGTCATCCTTGTACAAGGCTGTGCTCTAACGGTGCCCGGTCGCCTGAGGCGACTAACATATGGCTTCGTGCGAGTGATAAAAATTACCCGGTCACCAGGCCAGGCACTCCGGTCTATTCTATTTTGAGCAGATAGCAGATACGGCGGCTAAAAATTTTAATTTGCTGGTGGTTACAGTTTACGAAACCTCTAAGAAAAGGTTTTTTCTTCGTACGAAACAATCGGTTCAAAGGCCGTTCAACATGATTTCACATGTAACATAATCCGTGACTCTTTCCACGTGACGGCCGGCGGCCGCACGAATTTCAATTCTTTCTCAAAAAGTAGCTTTAAATTTGGAACGTGGAGTTTGGCATTTCTTGGTAATAGTTTTAAAAAAGAGTTGTTACTGCTGCTCTGACAGCGCTAAAGCGCGGACGGCAAAGCGGAGTCGCAGTTTGTGCAAATTTAATATTAAATTTTTTATGATTTTTCACTGCTGCGCCTGCTTGGCTAAAATATGTGTAGGTTACGGTTGTTTGAAATAAAGAAATAAAAAAAGGGAAAGATATCATGTTATTTGTTGTTGTTTTAAAAACAGAGCAATCCCGCGTTGTCTTTGGTGTCGTGACAAATCATTGCATGCCCTAAACAAATAACGTTGTGACTGGCGCTTCGACCGAATCCACAAACATTTTACTGATAATATAAGGAAAAAATACTTAAGTTCTGTCCTGTAGCGATGATTTTCGTCCAGATCAAGATGACTTGCTCAAAAAATTAAGATTGATAGCTTTTGGGCCGTGGCGGTTTCATTATTTCACGGCAGTTTTCACAAAAGCTCCACGGGAATCAAGCGGCATTGATTCACGTTTTGAAAATTTATTTTCAATCGAACTGAAAGGTTTACCTCACTTTTAAACCTGAAAATGAACGGTGGCATTGCCACTTTTCTCTTCTTTTTCAAGTATGGCGTGAAAAAGTTGACGGGTTGCGGGTTTTTCTTGCACTAGCGAGTTCGACGATCACCAGAGCGGTAGCAGCAATCTTTTGTTAAGAGAGAGAGAGATGAAGATCTTGCTGCGTTGTTGATCTCAGATAACTAATTAATTAATTAATTAATTAATTAATTTGGGCGACCAACTTGGAGGGCTGGGCACCCCAGCTGAAATTCTTGGGAGCCCGAAGGGCTCTGTGAGCACAGCCTTGTTGTATCTTGAATTCCCTATCAGTTCATTTAGGAACACAACACTTCAAAAAGAACTTTTTTACGTCAGCATTGTACAAGATTTACTAATTTTCCTAAGTTGCATACAATGTAGCTTTCGCTTTTTCCGTCCCTCTAGCTCTATTCATAACATTCTGTCTCAGGTGATCCCACCACATCTGTACTTGCTCTTCGGTTAAGCGTCATTTCTTCACAAGAGGTTGCAAAGCTGGTGGATTATTTCAGTTCTTCAGTTATCACAGATGGTGGCACTGCTCTGATCGTCTTTGTGCTATGGTGTAATTTTAAATTTAGCGGCCACAACCGCTTTACAGTTGGTTTTTTCCTCATTCCAGACTTTAAATAATCATATGGCATTTTTCATTTTAAAAAAGATAATTAATATAAGCTACTACTCGGTACAAAACCGGCACACATGTAGTTGTGGTGAGGTAAATTCCTGTGAAAAAATTCTCTAGGAAATGACCACTGACCTAACTATCCTCTTGTCAAATGCCCAGGGTATGCCTGGGAGGGGGGGGGGGGGTGGGGATGGGTACACTTTGAATGGAGTGGTACATAATACTAAATTACAATACAATTACAATAAAATTAAATACTAAAAACTTCGTGATAAATGGCGACATTTCGACGTTGGCTGAACATCATTATAAAGACAAAGTTATTTGAAAATTACAAGCTACGTGTATAAATAAAAGAACGATAGATGATAAGGAGCCTGTATACATGTACATGTACATGTAGTAAAGGAAAGGAACAATGAAAATTAAACAAATTGATTGTAATTTTCAAATAACTTTGACTTGATTAATGACATTAACCAATGTCAAAACATCATTGTTTTTAACAAATTAAAGTGTTTAGTATTCTTTACCATGTTTATATTAATAATATGTTTTATCGTGGTTGTTTGTAGTTAAATGTTTTTCAAAATCACTTCTTTGTAAATAACAAGTCAGAAAAAAGATAATCATAAATAAATAAAATTTTGAAAAGCGTTCCTTTATAGTTAAATTCTCTAGCATGTGCATTTTCAACTTTTTTTAAAAATGATGTTAAAGATAATACATGGAACTGTTTAAAATCTTTGTCTAAAAATTGTTCCAAATTAATGTTGATGACTCTATGGAGGAAACCTTGCTGACCTGACTTTGTCTTACTTGGGGGAAATCAAGGGATTCTCTGTTTCTGTTATGGTAGTGAATAGACTTGCGCTTTTGGAGAGACTCATTGACAAGTATGTGGGGGCCGTACTGTTCATGCACCTGAAGGTCATTACTGTAACAGTGTCTCTGTAGTGAAGCTGCTCATTTACTGGTAGCCATTTGATCTTGTGGTATTTTGATTTTATCCCTCTGTAGAGAAAGGCTCTTCAGAAGGCAAAAGAAAAGACTGAATCTCCAGTTGTAATTAAGCCAGGATTGAAGAGAGGTAATAAATGTTTGCACAGGTCAACATAAAGGTTTTGTTTTGTAATTAATATGAAAACTAACTTTAAATCCACTTTGCTCAAAAAAGAATACTGCACTGTATTAAACCCCTTCTTTATCCAAGAATGCTCCTGAACTAAACCATTCACGCATGTCCTGATTATGAAAGCAATGACTACGACTTGTATAATAATTAATTTATTATATAATTATATATATAATATATATACTGTACATATTATAGACACCTGAAAAATTCAGGCAGCTTAAACAGAATGAGCCCAGGACCTCAGAGATGCCAGTGCAGTGCTCTCCCAACTGAGTTATGAAGCCACACAGAGAGCAAGACAATGATTTTTTTTCTTTTTTTCTTTCATTCATTGAGTCCTTTCACAGGAACAAAATGGACCCATTAAATTGACTTGCAGTCCAAACTGTGTGGCATCATAGCTCAGTTGGTAGAGAATTGTACTGACATTGCAGAGGTCATGGGTTCAAATCCCATTGAGGACACCTGAATTTTTCAGGTGACTATAATATAGAGACAACATATTAAGTATTTGTTGAAGAATTATTATCCATTTATATAAAGTACAAGGATCACTTCCGCATTTCAACAACTGATTTATGTATATGTAACAATATTATTATAACGATAATATTCTCATTATGTAACAATCAGGCTAATAAATATATTTGACTTGCAACAAGTTTCTGTTTCATACATTTTTTTTTTCATCCATCACACAATTACAAGAATAAAATACTTTTGTTGGCATATTTTCTGTGCATCTCTACTGCACTGTATCAGTTTGGTTACAGTATGTGTTCATTACCAGTCCTCTAGGCTTCATATCCAGTCGTTAATGCTTACACTTAATTAATAACCCTAATCTTACCAATTCCTAGACCTAATTGTGGTATTCCTCACCAAACTACAGGGGTAATGCACATACAGTTTCCTTTTGGAATAAATTATTATAATAATAATTATTTAGATGCACCAGTGGATAGTCCCCATGCTCCAGAAGATGCCAAGGAGATAGCAAAGAAACTGATTGCTTCAGGGGTATGGTTTTATCAATGTGTAGACACTAATAACTTATAAATTATTATTATACAATGCACACTGTAATAAGCAGAAGTGAGACCCATAATGGTCTTCCAACATACATGTATTCCTGCACAGCAACTTCTTTAATAATGTTCATAATTTACAGTGTACATGTATGCTCCAATTTGCCTTCCATTTAGCCTGTTCCAGGCTCTCAGATAGTCAAGAAAACGAAAAGAACTGCGTGTGAAAAGCAAGTGGGGCTTGGGTCGAGGCGAGGCGGGAGAGCCTGTAAGCATCTCTTTAAATTCTTCATTCCGGTATACCAGCTCCTGGTATACCCTCTGATTGGTCAATTTTGACAGTTTACATCAACACTTTCGTCATCATTTTGATTCACGCGCGGAGCCCGAAAGAAAGCGGTCAACTCTGTCGCCGAGTGTCTTAAAGTATTCCCAAACGTACAAGCCCTCAGATTCGAGCAAAAGTTGTGTCTGTTCAACTTTAATAAGTCGAAAAAACGATCCGTTTGCAATGCTTCCAACTGGTTTTGGTAAAAGCATAAATTTTCAGTTACTGCCACGCGTTGGGAAAGCGCTTCAATGTTGTGATACGACATCTCTCCACACCGCTTACAATATAGCATCACCGGGTACGATGTATAGTTCGCATTTGACACAACTATTATGTCCCCTGCACGCCACAATTGTTAGCATTCAACAGCGCTCTCTGAAAACTCTGACGAACGAGAAAAAAAATATATTTTGTTATTCTTTCTTATGCAAATACTTGGCTGCGTATTCGAATTCACCAGCTAGGGTCAATTAAATTTCTGCCTTCATCGCCTTTGAAAAAATGAGAGCAAAAAGAAAAAACCACTTTGAAAGAGAGCAAAAATTTGCCAAAAACAGGCTTGTATTTCCATTGTATGTCTTAAAGCTTTAAAAGATCAAGCGATTTCAGGAAGAGAAGGTGATGGCTACGTGTCTGTATACTGCAAATGAAGCCATCCACATGAAATATCAATCTTTCAAATTCATTAACGGTTGTCCTGATGTATCAGAGCTGAAGTTTATTGATGAGACCATCTTATCATCTAGGCCAGAAACTTCAATGGCCGGGTTTCTGTTTTCCTTGGAAAAGTCAACAGAGCGTCGGGAACTCGCAGCTTTTGAACTGGTCGTGTCTTTTGGTCGAATTTGCTAAATCTCCTGTCGGTGATTTCCTTGACACTCGTTTCCCGGTTGCTTTGACAATGCCTTCGTTCGCTTGTAAAAAGTTATTTTCCTAAAAGTGCCTTAAATTCTAGCTAACGTACTCGCACAAGCGAGAATTAACGCATCACCTTTGAACAACAATAAAAGAATCGAGCTTGAACTCGCGTGGGACCACACAATGCCACCCTTGTTCAATACTTTGACATTGACATTTTGACATGTGAAAGGTTATTTGCAAAGTGGGCGGAATGAAGAATTTAAAGAGATGCTTACAGGCTCTCCGCCTCACCTCGACCCAAGCCCCCTCTCGCTTTTCACACGCAGTTCTTTTCGTTTTCTCGACTATCTGAGAGCCTGGAACAGGCTAGTCTGGGTTCAATGTGTTAGCCATTTGAAGGGATAAATGATCGAAACTGCAAAAGCGATATTGTGCTTATCTTTTTTGTTTCCCAGGTGAAATTAGAGACAGATTGGTGTTAGAGTGGTTTTCATTTGAGCGTCGAAAGTAATTAGATAATTACTTTGGTTTTGCATTACTTCACTCAGTGATTGCTTCAAAGTTCTCGCGCCACTTTCTCAACCAATCAGAAGTGAAACCAAAACTAATCATACCTTGCGCGTGCACATTTTCCTGCGCTTTGTGTCGGCTATGTGTAATTACTTCAAGTTTTGATTGGTTTACTGGATTGTCTCCGTCCTTTTTGATTGGCCAAAGTGATTACTTTGCTTTTCGTTTTACGACACTCATTTGAAAACCGCTCTACAATTTGACAAGAAGTACTTAACGCGTCAAAAACTCTGACAGCAGTCCATTGTCAATGGACAATCCGAATTTTCTGTTGCTGGTGCAATGGGAAATTCTGAATGCCTCTGTTACAAAAGATTGTGCAGTCCCTCTGTCTATCTCTATCACCATACTCCCCTCTGCTCGCTTGCGTGACCAAAGCGGGAAGCTCCACTAACTCAGAAGGGACTGCGAGCAGTCTACATTGCTCATCATAGTGATCTGATTGGATTGTCAGCTTTGTCAGGATTGTCAGTGGGATTTTCATATGAAAATTGTTCCATGGCACGCAATGCTCGTACATGTAGGGTGAATGTGGGTCTTTAACATAATTTTATTATGCAGTGTACCTGCATTCATTGCATGCTTGCCCTTGTATTATAGGAGGTGAAAATAAAAAAGGATCCTGTCCACAGAGAATTTAAAAGGGCAAAAGGTGGAGAAAGAAGGATAAAGGTAGGGCCCTTCAGCAGCATAATTATCAGGGTATACATTTTCAATCATTGAATTAAGTTCACCTGATGTCCTCCCATAATACTTTACTTAATTACTTTTATTATTTACAAACAAATCATAATTATACAAACAGGACCAGGCCCACAGTTAAATGTAGCATTGCTATTCTACATGTAGGTGGGCCACTCGCACAATTATCGGTATTGCAACTGGCTCTCACAGCAAAATAAACAAAAAGACACTGGTCTTAGAAATTGAGTTATACAAACAAACGCCTCAATACACCTCTGTCATCATTGGTAGGTAGGAATAGGTTAATTCTATTCATTACATTTTCAAGAATTATGCTGTAACTACACCAATTGTATGGAAAATCAATAGCAGTCCAGGACAAGACTTTTAAAAAAGAAACACCATTCTTTCCTTTGGCTTTGAAAAGTGTAATACTTGTTTTTCAACTCTGTGGATACTTCATAGAGGTTGGCACTAATTTTGCAAGGTTGACCAACTTATAGCTGCAGTAACTTGATGCCTCGTCATGCCTTGATGCCGCGTCATGGGAGTCAGGGTGGCTTAGTGGTTTAATTCTATTGAGCCTCCCACCACTACTAGCCGGGGTTCAACTCTGGCCCCAGCATGCATGTGGGCTAAGTTTCAGTCGATCTGGACCTGACTCAAGGGTTTTTCTCCGGGTACTCTGGTTTTCCTCCCTCGTCAAAATCGACTCACAGCTAATTAACATCTAGCTGTGGTGCTGTGCTCCGACATCAACATGGACTGTATAGCGGCAACCAGAGGCACCTTTGTATGCTTTCAGCCTGATATCATGACCTGTGCCCTTCGTGATTCAGTCCTCAAGACTGCAAGTAAAGGGTGATTAGCACTGCCAATTATTATTATTATTATTATCATTATTATTATATACATTTTCAGTATGGTACAGATTTTCTTAGAATGTTTATTAACTCACAGATTTTATTTTAAAATTCCTCTTGTATAATAACAGGATTTCCAGCAGCAACCATCTTCCTCCAACAGGAATGAACAGCAGGTATTGTACTCCTTTTTTGCTTTAATTGCCCAGCAGAAATTCTCGAACAGAAAAGGTGTTTCCTGTTTGCTAAGGCAAAAGCTTTTTCCTCTGAGGTAGTTATAAATGTATCCTTTCCATTCATACCTGTCCAGTAACCTAGTAAAAATAATATATTTATTGTGATGCATCCTAGCTTCAAGGAGGGACTCTGATATTAAAAAGCTTGTGGTTTCATTTAAATACATGTACACTGTAAGGCTCCTTTCAACTTTTTCGTCTCATCTGCTTGTCTACCTTTTGACTGTCCTCTTTTTGGCATACAGTCTGTAGTATTAGTTGACAGTGTGGTAATTACACATACAGCAAACTCAGTCTGAAGCTCAAACTCTTAAGGCTAGAAGCTAACCATTGTGTTACGATTTTGCTTTAGTCACGTGCGGCAGCCATGAAGAATCTGTATGAAAGGTACCGGTATAATGAGCATCAGTTAGAGCTTAATATTCTTTATCTGCAAAAGCCAGTTCAAAGTACAGTATATGGCTTTCATATTTGCCATTAACCCATTCACGTCTCAACCCATTAATGATTAAAATTGTCAGATGGCGTTAGTATGTGTAATCAAATGGCGACGAGTGAAATTAGGAAATAATTTCACGCGCGAGGGAAATTATCAGAATTTTGACAAACTGCAAGTGAAATTATTTCCTAATTTCATGAGAAAACCATTGGATTACCTTTTAATGTCGTAGGTGACAAATTACGCTCACAACCGTTTGTAAAATCACTCGAGTACTTTATCCAACTGCGCGGGATGGATCATCTCCAGGTTTTTTTCAAGGCTATTTATGTCACACCACTTCTCAAAAACTCTCACCCAGTTAATTGTGCTCTTTCACGTATTTAAATTTTCTGCCGCTTCTTTTAATTTCGTAACTTCTTCAATGGTCACTGTCTTAAATCTAGACGCCATCTTGGTTCTGATCGAGATACAAGAGATGTTACCGTGGCAATTTTGTAATTTCACATGTGAAATTATAAATTAACGCTGAAATTTCGCGCCTAAATTAAGGAGTAATTTGTCACCCATGATATTAGACAGAGTAATCCATTCACACCTCAAACGCCTTTAAGTTAGGATGCCCCCCATTGACAAGTAAAATCGTCTGGTGTTAGACCAAGTAAAATCTATCAAGCCAGTGTCACTCTCAGGGGTCAATGGGGACATACAGCTGTAGTTTTTGAGTGAATCTAGCTGTTGTTAACTCTTTCAGCCCCGTGGGGTTCCCCATTGACGAGTAAAATCGTCTGGCGTTAGACAGAGTAAAATCTATAAGTGGCACTATTGGGAGTTAAAGGGTTAAATTAATGGGGACTGAGTTTAATTAATGAGTCATTTCCCTCTGGTGCGTTTCCTGCTTTGGTAGGACAATAATTTTTTAACAATGCCATATTGTTACTGTTCATTACAAGAAGATTTCAAACAATAATTTCAAAAATTGGTGACAGGCTTAAATTCTTGTTGATGAAAGAAGAGGCAAATTAGGTTTTTAAGTAAACCATTCATGACCATGTTACTTTAAGGAAGACCACTGAAATACATGTACACTGTAATAATTTTTTCATAATTTAATTCTGATCATGTACCTTGGCTTTGCCTTGATTGCAGCTTTGTACCCTCTTCTGCCTCTCAAAACAGACGCTTCTCTGGAGGTACATGCATTGTTGAACTTTACTTTATTTTATCTTTAAGTTAGAATATATTAGAGAGCTAGAGCAATGATGACGTCAGCAGCAGTGAGAACCTCTGAAATGGAAATTTGTGTCATTACAATCCCTTCCCAACAATGATATCCTTTGAATACAACAAAAAAATTCTTGTAACCCAGGAATGAAACTTGTGGGAACAATGCTTATTATAGGGTCATTCCACGGTATTTCGTCCGTTGCGGAATCTACATTCAGAGCTTTTTGGTGTGGGGTATCTTGACATTTATGCAACATAGCAAAGTAATATCACTTCTGCATTGTAGATGACTATTAGATCTATGCACAAGAGTGGTTTGATTCGTACTGATACAGATGAT